>NW_013882085.1:0-289 GCF_000517525.1 Limulus polyphemus
CTTTTGGCTAATAATTGTTTTTCGATTTCTGGTTACCAGAAGGTCCTAAATTGATGATTCTTCACCAAATTTGTTATGTAGGTACACTTCAACGTTGCGTAGTAATATGCAGAGTTTTACCTTCCTACTGTTTGTTTTAATAGAGTTATGGAACGTTTTGCGTTTTGTACCAGTACGTCGTTCCATTTGGACGGATCATCTCCAAGTTTTGTATGAACGTTCGTTGCATAGTTGCGTATTTACATGCAAAATTCTAGCCTTCTATTATCATTTTTACGACTTTTGTGGT
>NW_013882086.1:0-288 GCF_000517525.1 Limulus polyphemus
GCCAAGTACACTTTCTGTCTGTCCTTTATGCCCATGAGCTCGATAGTTACCCACACTGGTCCCCACAACCTTGTAGAATGTCCCGTCACACCATAAAGCTTCTGTGTGGCTTCTGGTACTCCTTCGTTATCTAACACCTTGATGCTCACAAGGGTTTGCTGAGACGCAGAGTCTATGACAAAGTTGCACCTCTGGCCATCCAGCTTTCCTGTCACATAGACACTGTGTGTGCTTGGCATTTTTACACCTAGCTGTAGGGACTTTCAATGATGAGGTTGGTGAGTGTTT
>NW_013882087.1:0-290 GCF_000517525.1 Limulus polyphemus
GAGCCAGTATTCTACTAAAAAGATCTAAATTATTCTGTTCTGAGCCAGTATTCTACAAAAATGATCTAAATCATTCTGTTCTGAGCCAGTATTCTACAAAAATGAACTAAATCATTCTGTTCTGAGGCAGTATTCTACTAAAATGATCTAAATCATTCTGTTCTGAGCCAGTATTCTACTAAAATGAACTAAATAATTCAGTTCTGAGCCAGTATTCTACTAAAATGAACTAACTCATTCTGTTTTGAGCCAGTATTCAACTAAAATGAACTAAATCATTCTGTTTTGAG
>NW_013882088.1:0-292 GCF_000517525.1 Limulus polyphemus
CCTACATTTCAAGACTGCGATGGGGGGAAATAATTCTCTGATGGTTATCGAAATGAAATAAATAAAGGAACAGGGTGTGTGTGCTTCAAACTTCAACAGATACTGTCGCACTACTCTCGCTCGCTGCCCTTCACGAGTTCCAACCAAATTTTGCTAAAAAGAGGTTTGCTTCAAGTTTCGATTTCCTTGCTATATTTTCAATTTTTGCCCTTACTCTCTTGGTAACTTTCTTACTTATCTCTTCCGATTGATAGCGAACATTTTAGTCATTGTCGATGTTGTTGGAAAATTA
>NW_013882089.1:0-290 GCF_000517525.1 Limulus polyphemus
AGATTTGTACAATTATGATTCAAAAACAAAAAGTTTGTTCTTTAATTTACTCTCACCTCCAAACTTTTAACATTGAGATGCCAAGTGGTGACACTTTCTAAGTTTCTTATAATTTTAAGAAAACATTTTTGAACCTTTATTGAAACCATACATGTCTTTGTTTGTAGTTAAGCACAAAGCTACACAATGGACTATCTGTGTTCTGCATACGATGTGTATCGCAACCCGTATTTTAGCGTTTTAACCCTACAGACTTACTGCTGTACCACTGGGGGCACCACACTTGCGAG
>NW_013882090.1:0-290 GCF_000517525.1 Limulus polyphemus
ATGTTTGTCCGTTTAACTAACGTTTCACTTATAGCTAGATCTCAGATAAAGAACAAAAAATGTTTGTCCGTTTCACTGACATTTCACTTATAGCTAGATCTCAGATAAAGAACAAAAAATGTTTGTCCGTTTAACTAAAGTTTCACTTTTAGCTAGATCTCAGATAAAGAACAAAAAATGTTTGTCCGTTTCACTGACATTTCACTTATAGCTAGATCTCAGATAAAGAACAAAAAATGTTTGTCCGTTTAACTAAAGTTTCACTTTTAGCTAGATCTCAGATAAAGAAC
>NW_013882091.1:0-290 GCF_000517525.1 Limulus polyphemus
ATGTAATACAAGTAATTATCAACCTAGAGCACTAGAAACAAAATCTCCACTGCAGCATCTGATACAAGTAATTAACAACCCTGAGGAGATGCTAAACAAAATCTCCCCTGTAACATGTGATAGAAGTAATTATCAACCCTGAGGAGATGTTAAACAAAATCTCCATTGTAGCATGTGATAGAAGTAATTATCAACCCTGAGGAGATGCTAAACAAAATCTCCCCTGTAACATGTGATAGAAGTAATTATCAACCCTGAGGAGATGTTAAACAAAATCTCTACTGTCAGAT
>NW_013882092.1:0-454 GCF_000517525.1 Limulus polyphemus
GTAACAACAATATTTTTACTGGTATTTAATGTATATTTCAGTAACAGCGGTATTTTTACTGATATTTAATGTATATTTCAGTAACAGCGGTATTTCTACTGGTATTTGATGTGTATTTTAGTAACAGCTGCATTTTTACTGGTATTTTATGTATATTTTAGTAACAGCGGTATTTTTACTGGTATTTAATGTGTATTTTAGTAATAGCAGTATTTTTACTGGTATTTAATGTGTATTTTAGTAACAGCGGTATTTTTACTGGTATTTAATGTGTATTTTAGTAACAGCGGTATTTTTACTGGTATTTAATGTATATTTCAGTAACAGCGGTATTTTTACTGGTATTTAATGTATATTTTAGTAACAGCGGTATTTTTACTGGTGCTTAACGTATATTTTAGTAACAACAATATTTTTACTGGTATTTAATGTATATTTCAGTAACAGCGGTATT
>NW_013882093.1:0-289 GCF_000517525.1 Limulus polyphemus
GTCGTGTTACAAGAGATTACCAAATGGTACAGACACCATAGATTACAAAGAAAATTACTTTACAGCACTTAAAAGATTAGTCCTGGTCACATTCCTCTCATTATAAGCAAGATTTATGTTGGAATTCAAAACTTAAGCTCTTCAGTGTATTTACACCCTAACTGTGAGAATGTCATAGCTTCCCCTGTATTATTGAGACGAATGTGTTTAGTCTGTTTCACAACCAACATATGGTTTTTATTGTTGTCACTTGTACACTGAGATTTAAACCATTTGCAAAATATCAGAA
>NW_013882094.1:0-288 GCF_000517525.1 Limulus polyphemus
AGCATCAATGAGGTCATTCATAACGCTAAATCACTGTTCTATTTTGGGTCCAGTGAAAACACTAAGACAAGCTCTTACTACCTTCCCAAGAGCTGGATAGCAAGGCATAACCTCTCTCCACCAGTGATCCAGTCGGGTGCTGTCATTTATCCCAGGTAGGGTTGGATCCGTCTGTATTCTTGAGACTTCTCTCAAATACTGATCCTTTGATTTGCCGTCTTGATCAGTCACGTCATTGAGTGATAATTAAGAAATTATTAACGATTTTCTAAAACTCCAGTACAAGAA
>NW_013882095.1:0-290 GCF_000517525.1 Limulus polyphemus
AGTGTTGAGGTACACTCACCAACCCCCATCATGAAAGTCCCTACAGCTAGGTGTAAAATGCGAAGCACACACAGTGTCTATGTGACAGGAAAGCTGGATGGCCAAAGGTGCAACGTTGTCATAGATTCTGTGTCTCAGCAAACCCTTGTGAGTATCAAGGTGTTAGATCACGAAAGAGTACCAGAAGCCATACAGAAGCTTTATGGTGTAACAGGACGTTATACAAGATTGTGGGGACCAGTGTGGGTAACTATCGAGCTCATGGGCATAAAGGACAGACAGAAAGTATA
>NW_013882096.1:0-289 GCF_000517525.1 Limulus polyphemus
GTGGTTGTATAACCCCAGGAAGACCAAAGGAAAGTCTCCTAAGTTGTCTTCTCCATGGGAAGGCCCATATGACATAGTGGATCGTCTCTCAGACGTGACTTTCCGGGTAAAATGTGGTCGGCGAGGTAAGCCAAAAGTGGTGCATGTCAACAGGCTTTCGCGTTATCACGGTCCAGGACATTTCAGTTGGGACAAAGTGGACAACAGAACAAATGACGCTGCTGAAGACGTGCCACCTGAAGAAGCCACCATCGAAGAATAAACTCTACTCAGTTTTGAGAAGGGAAAT
>NW_013882097.1:0-290 GCF_000517525.1 Limulus polyphemus
ACAAGAAATTTAATGGTGCTACTTATTTTGTATTTGATGTAGTATTTAATGACGAAATTGAAAATTAATGATTATTGTGCCATTTTTTGTAATAAACATACAACAATATATGTACAATAAAAATAAAATGATGTGATTAAAATGTGTTATAACGGCGCGTAGAAAGAACAACAATAAAATGGACCTACAATATTATTGACTCTTTGTAAATAGTAACTATGGAGACGAAGTAATAAAATAAAAATCAAGTCGAGAACAACAACAAAATTTTATAAACGAAAACCTCTCGC
>NW_013882098.1:0-327 GCF_000517525.1 Limulus polyphemus
GGTAGTCAGACAAATACAAGTATATAGGCTGTATCATGTACTACATCGTTATGTGTCGTTATCTGGTAGTCAGACAAATACAAGTATATAGGCTGTATCATGTACTGCATCGTTATGTGTCGTTATCTGGTAGTCAGGCAAATACAAGTATATAGGCTGTATCATGTACTACATCGTTATGTATCGTTATCTGGTAGTCAGACAAATACAAATATATAGGCTATATCATGTACTACATCGTTATGTGTCGTTATAAGGTAGATAAAAACAAATACAAGAACATAGGCTACAACATGTAGTACATCGTTATGTGTCATTATAAAGTAG
>NW_013882099.1:0-337 GCF_000517525.1 Limulus polyphemus
CTGTGTGTATGTCTTCTTATTGACAGTACACAATAACGTTAAATCTTGTTTCTTCTTACTTACAGTACACAGTATTGTTAAATCTTGTGTCTTCTTATTGACAGTACACAGTATCGTTAAATCTTGTGTCTTCTTATTGACAGGACACATTATTGTTAAATCTTGTGTTTTCTTACTGACAGTACACATTATCGTCGAATATTGTCTCTTCTTATTGACTGAACACAGTATCGTTAAATCTTGTGTCTTCTTGTTGAAAGTACACAGTATCGTTAGATCTTGTGTCTTCTTATTGACAGCAAGATTTAACGATACTGTGTACTGTCAATAAGAAGAG
>NW_013882100.1:0-289 GCF_000517525.1 Limulus polyphemus
AAGAAGACACACGATTTAGCAATACTGTGTAGTATCCATAAAAAGACACAAGATTTATCGATACTGTGTACTGTCAGTAAGAAGAGACAATATTCGACGATAATGTGTACTGTCAGTAACAAAACACAAGATTTAACAATAATGTGTCCTGTGAATAAGAAGACACAAGATTTAACGATACTGTGTACTGTCAATAAGAAGACACAAGATTTAACGATACTGTGTACTGTCAATAAGAAGACACAAAATTTAACGATACTGTGTACTGTCAATAAGAAGACACAATAAT
>NW_013882101.1:0-291 GCF_000517525.1 Limulus polyphemus
ATGTATTACAGTAGTGTCCTAACAGCTTTAAATCATGCTAAGTGATATGTATTACAGTACTGTTCTAACAGCCTTAAATCATGCTAAGTGATATGTATTACAGTAGTGTCCTAACAGCCTTAAATCATGCTAAGTGATATGTATTACAGTAGTGTAGTAACAGCCTTAAATCATGCTAAGTGATATGTATTACAGTAGTGTCCTAACAGCCTTAAATCATGCTAAGTGATATGTATTACAGTAGTGTAATAACAGCCTTAAATCATGCTAAGTGATATGTATTACAGTAGT
>NW_013882102.1:0-288 GCF_000517525.1 Limulus polyphemus
CATGGAGGACTATTAACTAGTACTGATACTACTGGGATTAGTAACAACACCATGTGGAAGTTTATTAACTAGTACTGATACTACTGGGATTAGTAACAACACCACGTGGAAGACTATTAACTAGTACTGATACTACTGGGATTAGTAACAACACCACGTGGAAGACTATTAACTAGTACTGATACTACTGGGACTAGTAACAACACCACGTGGAAGTCTATTAACTAGTATTGATACTACTGGGATTAGTAACAACACCACGTGGAAGACTAACTAGTACTGATACCT
>NW_013882103.1:0-286 GCF_000517525.1 Limulus polyphemus
GTGTTAAGTTAAAAAAAGTATAAATGGGCGAAATGAGCAAAACCCGATGTGACCAGTCACTAGTGCTCTACTTTAAATCCGATGTGACCAGTCACTAGTGCTCTACTTTAAACCTGATGTGACCAGTCACTAGTGCTCTACTTTAAACCCGATGTGATCAGTCACTAGTGCTCTACTTTAAATCCGATGTGACCAGTCACTAGTGCTCTACTTTAAACCCGATGTGACCAGTCACTAGTGCTGTACTTTAAACCCGATGTGACCAGTCAAGGCTGTAGTGCTCTAC
>NW_013882104.1:0-378 GCF_000517525.1 Limulus polyphemus
TTTCCCCACTTCAAACTGATGTGAAACCACATTGGGGGAACATACTGTTGATCTTGGTGATTTGTTGAGAGTCGATTTATCAGAACTGCAACAAACATTTGTACATTTCCCCTCTTCATATACTTCGAACATTCGGTTTGCAGTTGACAATGAATTGGGGTTTGTTATGTAAATTATTTTCATATGTTTTTATATGATTTCAAACCATATTCACGTAGATGAATTGGTTATGCTTTTGTGTGTGTATGTATATATATATGTATGTGTCTATATATTAACGAAAATAAAAACAAACAAAAAATACAGTTAATTTACACCAAAAAGGAAATTGTTAAAACAGCCTGACTAAACATTTGATGATAAAGAATTCATAATTTA
>NW_013882105.1:0-290 GCF_000517525.1 Limulus polyphemus
ACTTTCATACACAGTTATACTACTAACTACTTTCTTACAGTTATACCACTAACTGCTTTCTTACACAGTTATACTACTGACTACTTTCTTACACAGTTATACTACTCACTACTTTCATACACAGTTATATTACTGACTATTTTCTTACACAGTTATACTACTGACTACTTTCATACACAGTTATACTACTCACTACTTTCATACACAGTTATACTACTGACTAGTTTCTTACACAGTTATACTACTCACTACTTTCATACACAGTTATATTACTCACTACTTTCATACAC
>NW_013882106.1:0-291 GCF_000517525.1 Limulus polyphemus
ACAGAGTTAACATACAAAGGTAGGAAACACAGGCAACGAGTAACCGAATACAAAGTTAAAACACAAAGATATAAAATAGGGGCATCGTGTGACCGAGTGCAGAGCTAAAATACAAAGATATAAGATAGTGGTATCGAGTGGAAAAAGACAGAGTTAATATACAAAGGTAGGAAACACAGGCATCGAGTAACCGAATACAAAGTTAAAACACAAAGATATAAAATAGGAGGATCGTGTGACCGAGTGCAGAGCTAAAATACAAAGATATAAGATAGTGGTATCTAGTGGACA
>NW_013882107.1:0-468 GCF_000517525.1 Limulus polyphemus
GGCCATATACGTTGTAAGCTCTTGCGAGTAATCACGTATATCTTGTAAAATATTGTGACTGGCCACATACGTTGTAAACAATTGTGTGTCGCTATATACGTTGTAAACTCTTGCGAGTAATCACGTATATCTTGTAAAATATTGTGACTGGCCACATACGTTGTAAACAATTGTGTGTCGCTATATACATTGTAAGCTCTTGCGAGTAATCACGCATATCTTGTAAAGAATTGCGCCTGATCACATATGTTGTATTGTGTCTGACAACATACGTTGTCAAGTATTGTGTCTAACAACATACATTGTAAAATATTGTGTTTGACCATATATGTTGTAAAGTATTGTGTCTGACTACATACGTTGTTAAGTATTGTGTCTAACAACATACATTGTAAAATATTGTGTTTGACCGTATATGTTGTAAAGTATTGTGTCTGACTACATACGTTGTTAAGTATTGTGTCTAAC
>NW_013882108.1:0-285 GCF_000517525.1 Limulus polyphemus
ATTGTGTCCTGTCAATAAAAAGACACAAAATTTAACGATACTGTGTACTGTCAATAAGAAGACACAAGATTTAACGATACTGTGTTCTGTCAATAAGAAGACACAAGATTTAACGATACTGTGTACTATCAATAAGAAGACACACGATTTAGCAATACTGTGTACTATACAATAAAAGACACAAGATTTAACGATACTATGTATTGTCAATAAGAAGACACAAGATTTAACGATACTGTGTACTATCAATAAGAAGACACAAGATTTAACGATACTGTGTACTGC
>NW_013882109.1:0-290 GCF_000517525.1 Limulus polyphemus
AGAGAGGTATTAAGAGTGTAATGTGCTAGAATATTGGTTATAGACTCGTTTGAAGGGAATTTTATGGTCCAAGTAAATTTTTGGAAGAAAGAGAACAACTGTTAACATTATACGGGGAGAATGCATCCCACTAGCATCGGCAAAGACATGGAGTGCAGTGATATTCAGCCATCCAAACAGCAGTTCAAAATTATTTTACAAGTCAGCAATGAAAGGGACCTATCTACACAAATTGGAAACCATTACTTAGAAAATCAGCACTCAACAACAGAGAACAGGTTCTATTTCTT
>NW_013882110.1:0-290 GCF_000517525.1 Limulus polyphemus
AAGAGTTTCACCCTTCTACAGTTTATTTTAAGGGAGTTACGGAAGGTTTTGCGTTTGGTATGTTATATGCAGAGTTTCACCCTCCTACGGTTCATTTTAAAGGAGATATGGAATGTTTTGCGTTTTGTACCAGTACTTCGTTCCATTTGGACGGATATTTTCAAAATTTTATATGAACGTTCGTTGCATACTTGCGTATTTACAAGTAAAATTCTAGCTTCGTATTATCATTTTTGCGACTTTTGTGGTCCTCTTCTTCCTCCTTTATTGGCTTTCTGAAAGAGTATGTG
>NW_013882111.1:0-290 GCF_000517525.1 Limulus polyphemus
GTTACATTCACTTAGTAAGTGGAACAGTGTCTCTACATTTACATTAGTGTCGCATGTTTTTGTATAAATTTCTGCTGTTACATTAACTAAGTAAGTGGAACAGTGCCTCTACATTTACTCTAGTGTCACATGTTTTTGTATAAATTCCTGCTGTTACATTCACTAAGTAAGTGTAACAGTGCCTCTACATTTACTCTAGTGTCACATGTTTTTGTATAAATTCCTGCTGTTACATTCACTAAGTAAGTGGAACAGTGCCTCTACATTTACATTAGTGTCACATGTTTTGT
>NW_013882112.1:0-290 GCF_000517525.1 Limulus polyphemus
CGACATACCCTTGGTACAAGGATATGGGAATTCTAAAGAATGATAAGTATTCTCACTCTGGTTCATTCAGTTGTCAACAGGGATCAGTGAAGCATTACCATAGTGTTGAAATTTACATTCTGTAATGGGGCTAAAGGAAGAATTAGCCCCATAATATGGAAGAATGACAAAATATTCTTTATTCCTAACAATGTTACACAGTACTGTAAATAAATAGCCATAGCAAGACAACGTGCCCAAGTTGTTTTATATACACGACCAACGTAACATTAGACACAGCAGGACGATAT
>NW_013882113.1:0-290 GCF_000517525.1 Limulus polyphemus
TGTATCTTCTTATTGACAGGACACATTATTGATAAATCTTGTGTCTTCTGATTGATAGTACACAGTATTGATAAATCCTTTTCTTCTTATTGACAGGACACAGTATTGTTGAATTATGTTTCTTCTTATTGACAGTACACAGTATTGATAAATCCTGTATCTTCTTATTTACAGGACACAGTATTGTTAAATCTTGTGTCTTCTTATTGACAGTACACATAATTGATAAATCCTGTATCTTCTTATTGACAGGACACATTATTGATAAATCTTGTGTCTTCTTATTGATA
>NW_013882114.1:0-286 GCF_000517525.1 Limulus polyphemus
TTGGACAAAACAAACACCAATCTTCAAGAACAGACAAAACCAACACTGCTCTTCAAGCTTGGACAAAACAAACACTGCTCCTCAAGCTTGGACAAAACAAACACTGCTCCTCAAGCTTGGACAAAACAAACACTGATTCTCAAGCTTGGACAAAACAAACACTGCTCCTCAAGCTTGGACAAAACAAACACCGATTCTCAAACTTCCACAAATCCAACACTACTCCTCAAACTTTGACAAAACAAATCATTGTTCTTCAATTTCAAACAAAACAAAATCACTGTTC
>NW_013882115.1:0-290 GCF_000517525.1 Limulus polyphemus
ACACAAGATTTAACTATACTGTGTACTTTCAATAAGAAGACACAAGATTTAACAATATTGTGTACTGTCAATAAGAAGACACAAGATTTAACGATATTGTGTACTGTCAATAAGAAGACACAAGATTTAACGATACTGTGTACTATCAATAAGAAGACACAAGATTTAACGATACTGTGTACAGTCAATAACTAGACACAAAATTTAACAATACTGTGTACGGTCAATAAGAAGACACAAGATTTAACGATAGTGTGTACTGTGAAAAAAAAGCACAAGATTTAACGATA
>NW_013882116.1:0-288 GCF_000517525.1 Limulus polyphemus
TGTCGCTAAAGTTTCATCGGAAAGTAAAATTATACGAGAAATTAACTAACGACCAGAGACGTAACAATATATTCAAGTAATTCCACTTTAAGCATTTTTAAATCCACTATTTTTTAGTACAGTAATGTTCTTCACTTTTCTGTCTTTATATATTGTTGCGTCAGCAGAGGTCACGTGACTAGTATCACGCCACGTCGTTCTCGAACATTCACGTCCTTTCCTTAAATCTCGGGATCCTTCTAGATATAGTGTAGTCTTGTATATATAAGACGGTCACAAACTGACGGG
>NW_013882117.1:0-290 GCF_000517525.1 Limulus polyphemus
CTAACCCTAAGTGACTATAAAACCAAACGTATTTCTGTCCATAAATTCGACATACATGTAAATAAGATTTATTTTCCCAGAATAGGGTGAGAAAGAGAGATATAATCTCGCGGGAGAAAGATTGATTGACTATACTTGTAGTGCTTTGCGGAAGAAAGATTGATTGACTATACTTGTAGTGCTTTGCGGAAGAAAGATTGATTGACTATACTTGTATTGCTTTGCGGAAGAAAGATTGATTAACTATATTTGTAGTGCTTTGCGGAAGAAAGATTGATTGACTATACTTG
>NW_013882118.1:0-303 GCF_000517525.1 Limulus polyphemus
CGCAACGTTAAAGTGTACCTACAAACCAAATTTGGTGAAGAATCATCAATTTAGGACTCTCTGGTAACAAGAAATCGAAAAACAATCGGTAACGAAAGCGTATGTGTACTGCAGTGAAGCTTTTTAAAAGAGTAACATAAAACGACCACAAAAGTCGCAAAAATTATAATAGAAGGCTAGAATTTTAGTTCATGCGTTCGTTGCATACTTGCATATTTATACCAGTACGTCGTTCCATTTGGACGGATCATCTCCAAATTTTGTATGAAGGAGTTATGGAAGGTTTTGCGTTTTGTTTAAAAC
>NW_013882119.1:0-530 GCF_000517525.1 Limulus polyphemus
CGTTACACCATATCTACTGTGACATCTAATGTTCATATATAACGTTACACCATATCTAATGTGACATCTAATATTCATATATAACGTTACACCATATCTAATGTGACATATAATATTCATATATAACGTTACACCATATCTACTGTGACATCTAATATTCATATATAACGTTACACCATATCTTCTGTGACATCTAATATTCATATATAACATTACACCATATCTACTGTGACATCTAATATTCATATATAACGTTACACCATATTTACTGTGACATCTGATGTTCATACATAACGTTACACCATATTTACTGTGACATCTAATATTCATATATAACGTTACACCATATCTACTGTGACATCTAATATTCATATATAACGTTATACCATATTTACTGTGACATCTGATATTCATATATAACGTTACACCATAGCTACTGTGACATCTAATATTCATATATAACGTTACACCATATTTACTGTGACATCTGATATTCATATATAACGTTACACCATATTTACTGTGACACC
>NW_013882120.1:0-332 GCF_000517525.1 Limulus polyphemus
CAAATTTAAGTTAATAATGGTGTCACCGGGAGCTAGAGAAGCGTTCAATTCTAATTAAAGTTAATAATGGTGTCACCGGGAGATGGAGACGCGTTCAATTCAAAGTTAAGTTAATAATGGTGTCACCGGAAGTTAGAGAAGACTTCTATCCTAATTAAAGTTAATAATGGTGTCACGGGGAGCTAGAGGAGCGTTCAATTCAAATTTAAGTTAATAATGGTGTCACCGGGAGTTAGAGGAGCGTTCAATTCAAATTTAAGTTAATAATTGTGTCACCGGGAGCTAGAGGATCCCGGTGACACCATTATTAACTTAAATTTGAATTGAACGCG
>NW_013882121.1:0-290 GCF_000517525.1 Limulus polyphemus
TAAACTTAAAATAAGACCCAAAACTCGAATAGTTGACTATTCTTCTTCAGGAGAACAAAGAACAATAGCCAATTATTCGAAAGAGTTCGAGTTTTGGGTCTTATTTTAAGTTTAAAACATTATGTTATGATATTTACAGACATTCCCAGAACTCGTGACTCAGTCAGTACATACATATATTGTTATAAATGGAAACACTGTATAGTATTGTCAAGTTTTGTTGACCTATTGAGGAGATATTTAAATATCATTTCGATGAACAGTCCGAGCCATCCCTACATAAACGGCCC
>NW_013882122.1:0-290 GCF_000517525.1 Limulus polyphemus
AGTAATTGAACTGCAGTCAGAAAGTATTGTTGAAGTTAACGTTCGTTGTTAAAACGTTTGTTATAGAGCGATTGTTGAAAATAAGTGTATCGGTAAAGTTATATTCAGAAAGAATAAACCAGTTTTATTAAGTAAGGACTTGTGTCGCTAAAGTTTCGTCGGAACGAAGTTACGGAAAATTAATTAACAAACGGAGACGTAACACTATGAATATTCGGTGCTAAGTATAGGATGGAATTTCGGTAATAAGTATAATATGGATATTGTGTATTAAGTACAGAATGGATATT
>NW_013882123.1:0-930 GCF_000517525.1 Limulus polyphemus
GTAGGCAAAAAATGCAAGACAGAGTCTTATTAAGATTGATTTACACATAACTTATATATATAGTCCCTAGTGGCTCAGTGGAAAGTGTGCCAGCTCCAAACATGTTTCCATTCTCAAGTTGGACATAAACATAAATAGCTCATTATAGTGCTTTCTGCTTTACAACAAACAAAACTTATCTATAATTTGTCAATTAGTGTATACTGAATACATCCATACTTATATGTACATATTGTATACAGTTTTTAGAGTACTATTTAATTTTTTTATATATACTCATTTGTTGAAGAATAGGTGAATACAGAAGCTTGAGATCATTATTAGCCTATTCTGTTGAACAATAATTACAGCAAAAAATCATTCTCACATAGGTATTTATATATAATAGTAATTATTTTTTAAACTTGGGAACGTATTTCATTATTACTACAGTAATGTAGCCTGTATTACAGTTTTCTTCAACAAATGAGCATATAAAAATAAATAAATAGTACTCTAAAAACCGTATACAATATGTACATACAAGTATGGATGTATTCAGCCTTAAAGAAATGCATTATGGTGTTTTAATTTTGTGAGAAGCTAAGCAAGGGTTATCACCACTAGCCAACCCTAATTTAGCAGTTACAGACAAGAGTGAAAAGCAGCTAGTCAATATCATCAACTGACAACTTGGGTTACTCTTACTAAGGAATAGTGGGATTGATTGTCATAATATAATTCTACTATATTTGAAATGGCGAGCATGTTGGGTGTGAAGGGGATTGAAACCCATGATCCTTAGATATTTTGTAAAATAGGCCTACTCCTACTAACTAAGTTTAAAGTTAAAGCCAGTGTTTTTATTTTGTAAACCAAGAAGCATGCATATGCTGATACAGTCAGCTATATTTATGTTAAAATATTTTAAAAACAAATCTGAATTTTAAA
>NW_013882124.1:0-287 GCF_000517525.1 Limulus polyphemus
ATTATATGATGGTTAATAAATAATAACAACCACTCAACACAAAAGGTAACAAGAGCATTATATGATGGTTAATAAATAATAACAAATACTCAACACAAAAGGTAACAAGAGCATTATATGATGGTTAATTAATAATAACAACCACTCAACACAAAAGGTAACAAGAGCATTATATGATGGTTAATTAATAATAACAACCACTCAACACAAAAGGTAACAAGAGCATTATATGATGGTTAATTAATAATAACAACCACTCAACACAAAAGGTAACAAGAGTATTATAT
>NW_013882125.1:0-319 GCF_000517525.1 Limulus polyphemus
TTAACGATACTGTGTACTATCAATAACAAGCCATAAGATTTAAAGATACTGTGTACTATCAATAACAGTCCACAAGATTTAACGTAACCGTGTACTGTCAATAAGAAGACAAAAGATTTAACAATACTCTGTACTGTCAATAAGAAGATACAAGATTTAACGATACTGTGTACTATCAATAACAGGCCACAAGATTTAACGAAACTGTGTACTGTCAATAAGAAGACAAAATATTTAACAATACTGTTTACTGTCAATAAGAAGACACAAGATTTAACAATACTGTGTAACTGTCAAAAAGAAGACACAAGATTTAACG
>NW_013882126.1:0-290 GCF_000517525.1 Limulus polyphemus
GATAAATCCTGTATCTTCTTATTGACAGGACACAGTATTGTTAAATCTTGTGTCTTTTTATTGACAGGACACTATATTGATTAATCCTGTATCTTCTTATTGACAGGACACAGTATTGTTAAATCTTGTGTCTTTTTATTGACAGTACACAGTATCGTTAAATCTTTTGTCTTGTTATTGATAGTACACAGTATAATTAAATCTTATGACTTGTTATGATAGTACACAGTATCGTTAAATCTTGTGTCTTCTTATTGACAGTACACAGTATTGATAAATCCTGTATCTTC
>NW_013882127.1:0-290 GCF_000517525.1 Limulus polyphemus
GGTGAAACAGCATTGTAGTGACTTGTTCAGAACTGGTGATACAACATTGTAGTGACTTGTACAGAACTGGTGACACAACATTGTAGTGACATGTACAGAACTGGTGATGCAACATTGTAGTGACATGTTCAGAACTGGTGATACAACATTGTAGTGACTTGTTCAGAACTGGTGAAACAGCATTGTAGTGAGTTGTTCAGAACTGGTGATACAACATTGTAGTGACTTGTACAGAACTGGTGATACAACATTGTGGTGACTTGTTCAGAACTGGTGATACAACATTGTAG
>NW_013882128.1:0-290 GCF_000517525.1 Limulus polyphemus
GAACCCGAACAGAAATTGATTGCTGAAGACAATATATAAAATATAAAGTTTTCGCTTAGAAAACGTTTGGTAACTATTTGGACATTATAAAAATTTCGCATATGAAAGTTCGAAATTTTCTGATGTACAAAAGTATTTTTAATGTTAAGATGAAAATTACTTTTCCTGACAGATAGGCAAGATGTGAAAAAATTGTCCGCCCAATTTGTACACAAGAGCAGTGTTATTATCTTCTCCTATTACTCGCGTTTTTTTGGAAAATAACAAAAAGTAAAACCACCACTCAGGAG
>NW_013882129.1:0-802 GCF_000517525.1 Limulus polyphemus
AAAATTTAACAATACTGTGTACTGTAAATAAGAAGACACAAGATTTAACAATACTGTGTAATGTCAATAAGAAGACACAAGATATAACAATACTGTGTATTATCAAAAACAAGCCACAAGTCTTCTTATTGACAGTACACAGTATTGTTAAATTATTGTTAAATCTTGTGTCTTCTTATTGACAGTACACAGTATTGTTAAATATTTTGTCTTCTTATTGACAGTACACAGTTTCGTTAAATTTTGTGGCCTGTTATTGATAGTACACAGTATCGTTAAATCTTATGGCTTGTGATTGATAGTACACGGTATTGTTAAATCTTGTGTCTTCTCATTGACAGTACACAGTATTGTTAAATCTTATGGCTTGTTATTGATTATACACAGTATCGTTAAATCTTGTGTCTTATTATTGACAGTACACAGTATTGTTAAATCTTGTGAACAATACTGTGTAATGTCAATAAGAAGACACAAGATATAACATTACTGTGTATTATCAAAAACAACACACAAAATTTAACAATACAAATCTTGTGTATAGTATTGTTCTTCTTTTTGTTAGTACTGTTAAATCTTGTTGGCTTGTTATTGATAGTACACAGTATTAAGATTTAACATAACTGTGTACTGTCATTAAGAAGACAACAAGATTTAACGATACTGTTATTGATAGTACACGTTTCGTTAAATCTTGTGGCCTGTTATTGATAGTACACAGTATCGTTAAATCTTATGGCTTAGTACACAGTCAATAAGAAGACAAAATATTTAACAATACTGTGTACTGTCAATAAGAAGA
>NW_013882130.1:0-290 GCF_000517525.1 Limulus polyphemus
ATGAAACTAGTACTGTGCATTCACCTTGAAATAATGAATCAAGATATGAAACTAGTACTGTACAATCACCTTGAAATAATGAATCAAGATATGAAACTAGTACTGTACAATCAATAATGAATCAAGATATGAAACTAGTACTGTGCATTCACCTTGAAATAATGAATCAAGATATGAAACTAGTACTGTACAATCACCTTGAAATAATGAATCAAGATATGAAACTAGTACTGTACAATCAATAATGAATCAAGATATGAAACTAGTACTGTGCATTCACCTTGAAATAT
>NW_013882131.1:0-290 GCF_000517525.1 Limulus polyphemus
CGGCACTTGAAATTCTTTTAGATAGAATTAGAGTAAATTAATCTATGAAATCTTTGTTTTCCTCTTTTTTTTTCTTTTTTTTTTGCGCGCCTGCAATACCAAGTGTAGAGCGCGTGTATACCCGATTCGATTATATTACTCATCAGAATCTCTACCAGCCTACCCTCAAATTGAAAGTACTTTAGGCAGAATTAGAGTAAACTAACTTATGAGGCCGTGGGCGTGGTCAAATACATCACTTCAAAGGATTTGACCTCCTTAGTCCAAAACTGTAATTAGATCTCAAGTCT
>NW_013882132.1:0-288 GCF_000517525.1 Limulus polyphemus
ACCTATCATAGTATTACAACACACCTAAAATACATATGCCAATTGTTACCTATCGCAGTATTACAATACCCCTAAAATACATATGCCAATTTTACCTATCATAGTATTACAATACACCTAAAATACATATGCCAATTGTTACCTATCATAGTATTACAATACACCTAAAATACATATACCAATTGTTACCTATAATAGTATTACAATACACCTAAAATACATATGCCAATTTTTACCTATCGTAGTATTACAATACACCTAAAATACATATACCAATTGTTACCTATC
>NW_013882133.1:0-290 GCF_000517525.1 Limulus polyphemus
CCCATTGAGATATCTACTGTGTCTACTTTACGATATATTTGTTTTAGAGCGAGATTGAGATATATACTCTAAGTATTTTTTGGTCTATAAGTCTTACACCAACATTAAGATATCTGCTTTGTCTACTTTAAGATATATGTGTATTAGAGCCACATTGAGATATATAATATGTCTACTTTACGAAATATTTGTTTTAGAGCCACATTGAGATATCTAGTGTGTTTGTTTTACGATCTATTTGTTTTATAGCCACATTGAGATACATACTCTGTCTACTTTATGGTCTATTT
>NW_013882134.1:0-328 GCF_000517525.1 Limulus polyphemus
CTCGCAACCACCATAAAAAATTATGAAATAAACATAAATTATGCATTTTTCATTCTGGAATGAACACAAAGGGATTTAAATTGATAGTTATTGGACAAGCATAAAGATGTGTTTGTTGTGCAAATATAAAGTAGTGATATAACTTATTTCTATCGTGTTTTAAGTAAAGGTTCTTAATAATAGTCCAGCACAGTCTCCATTTATTGAGAGATAACTGAACTTCCAAGTATTTTTTCTTAATTTTTTTCTCCACCTATTGAGACAGGGGTCACCAAACTATGGCCCGTGTGCCAGATCCGGCCTGCGAGATCAGTTCATCCAGCCCACC
>NW_013882135.1:0-290 GCF_000517525.1 Limulus polyphemus
CGCCTTGTGGTGGTTATTAGAATACGAGGAGGATGAACCAATTACTGAATATTTATTATGAACTGATATAAGGTTACAGACGCTATTTATATGAATTTGATGTTCTATTTTCTCGTTATATATGTTTTGGTAAGGTTTTGTTGTCATAAGTAAAATGCTGAATTACACATCTTTCTAAATGTGTCCGATAAAATTGTTCGCTATTCTAATAAATCGTTCATTATGTCCATAGAACCTGTTTAATTATACAAATTACATATGTAGATGTTTAATATAACATGCATTTCCCA
>NW_013882136.1:0-290 GCF_000517525.1 Limulus polyphemus
AAGTTATTCCACAACTTATGTATAAATGAAGGTATTCCATAACTTAAGTATGAATGAAGGTACTCCCAACTGCGGTATGAATGAAGGTATTCCACAACTTAAGTATGAATGAAGGTATTCCACAACTTATGTATGAATGAAGGTATTCCACAACTTAAGTATGAATGAAGGTATTCCACAACTTAAGTATGAAATAAGTTATTCCACAACTTATGTATAAATGAAGGTATTCCACAACTTATGTATAAATGAAGGTATTCCATAACTTAAGTATGAAATAAGTTATTCCA
>NW_013882137.1:0-290 GCF_000517525.1 Limulus polyphemus
ACAAGGGTTACACAACCAATCAATGAGTTACAAGGGTTACACAACCAATCAATGAGTTACAAGGGTTACACAACCAATCAATGAGTTCCAAAGGTTACACAACCAATCAATGAGTTCCAAAGGTTACACAAACAATCAATGAGTTACAAGGGTTGGACAACCAATCAATGAGTTCCAAGGGTTACACAACCAATCATTGAGTTACAATGGTTACACAACCAATCATTGAGTTACAAGGGTTGGACAACCAATCAATGAGTTCCAAGGGTTACACAAACAATCAATGAGTT
>NW_013882138.1:0-289 GCF_000517525.1 Limulus polyphemus
CAACTGTAACTAGCATAGATCAGAATATACATATAACTCAACAACTGTAACTAGAGTAGATCAGAATATACATATAACTCAACAACTGTAACTAGAGTAGATCAGAATATACATGTAACTCAAGCTACAGTGTAACTAGAGTAGATCAGAATATACATGTAACTCAACAACTGTAACTAGAGTAGATCAGAAAATAAATATAACTCAACAACTGTTACTAGAGTAGATCAGAATATACATGTAACTCAAGCTACAGTGTTACTAGAGTAAATCAGAATATACATGTAAC
>NW_013882139.1:0-289 GCF_000517525.1 Limulus polyphemus
TATCTGTAATGTAGTAGGTTGAGTACCATCTATTATATAGTAGGTTGAGTATCATCTATTATATAGTAGGTTGAGTATCATCTATTATATAGTAGGTTGAGTACCATGTGTAATATAGTGGGGTGAGTACCATGTGTAATATAGTGGGGTGAGTACCATGTGTAATATAGTGGGGTGAGTACCATGTGTAATATAGTGGGGTGAGTACCTTGTGTAATATAGTGGGGTGAGTACCATGTGTAATATAGTGGGGTGAGTACCATGTGTAATATAGTGGGGTGAGTACCAT
>NW_013882140.1:0-285 GCF_000517525.1 Limulus polyphemus
AATATACACTGTTCTCAATGTTCTATTACAAATAAAGTGATATCCACTGTTCTCAATGTTCTATTTACAAGTAAATTAATATACACTGTTCTCAATGTTCTATTACAAATAAAGTGATATACACTGTTCTCAATATTATACTACAAGTAGAGTGATATCCACTGTTCTCAATGTTCTATTTCAAGTAAATTAATATACACTGTTCTCAATGTTCTATTACAAGTAATTAATATACACTGTTCTCAACGTTCTATTACAAGTAAACTGATATACACTGTTCTCAGT
>NW_013882141.1:0-290 GCF_000517525.1 Limulus polyphemus
TTAGTAAATACTCTACATAGTGGACCCTATCCCTGGTGCAGTAAATACTCTACATAGTGTACCCTATCCCTGGTGTAGTAACTACTCTACATATTGTACCTGTCCCTGGTGCAGTAAATACTCTACATACTGTACTCTATCCCTGGTGCAGTAAATACTCTACATACTGTACTCTATCCCAGGTGTAGAATAACTACTCTACATACTGTACCTTATCCCTCGTGTAGTAAATACTCTTCATACTGTACCGTATCCCTGGTGAAGAATAAATACTCTAAATACTGTACCTT
>NW_013882142.1:0-290 GCF_000517525.1 Limulus polyphemus
CTGCCCCTTCCTTAGTATTGTTCATCCCGAACAATAGCCACTTAAATTAAACCAATATATAATTAACAATAACTTAATTAAATGTACAGAATTTACAAACACAGAATTAAAATTCAACAATATCTCTTAATTTTACGGGACGTATCTTCTTGTGTACTGCTCCATCAGGAAATGTCCTATTATCAGTGGTAGTAACTTCATCAAGGGCTTCACCGTTTCCTTTCGACAGTGGCTTTTCCAGGTGACACATCTTCAGGGGTGTCTTTTGTTCCATTGTTCACTTCGTCCCA
>NW_013882143.1:0-291 GCF_000517525.1 Limulus polyphemus
GTAGACACAAGGGAATTAATGTTTTTTTCGTATAGAATCGAATACATTTACATGGATGATTACAGAAAAGTTTTAGGTTTCATCTATAATAGATCTCATTTGTAGACACAAGTGAATTAATGTTTTTTTCGTATAGAATCGAATACATTTACATGGATGATTACAGAATAATTTTAGGTTTCATCTATAATAGATCTCATTTGTAGACACAAGGGAATTAATGTTTTTTCGTATAGAATAGAATACATTTACATGGATGATTACAGAATAGTTTTAGGTTTCATCTATAAC
>NW_013882144.1:0-613 GCF_000517525.1 Limulus polyphemus
CCATTGTATAATAGCAAAGGAACCTAACTGCTGATTTTTATATTTTAATGGCTCTTCTTCTTTTTGTATAATAGCAGAGTTACCTAACTGTTGTTTTTTATGTTTTACTGGTTCTTCTTCACGTTGTATGATAGCAAAGGAACCTAACTGTTGTTTTTTATGCTTTAATGTTTCTTCTTCACGTTATATAATAGCAGAGGAGACTTATTGTTGTTTTTTATATTTTAATGTTTATTCTTCACGATGTATAATATCAGAGGAACCTAACTGTTGTTTTTATGTTTTACTCGTGAAGAAGAACCCTGCTATTATATAACGTGAAGAAGAACCATTAAGATATAAAAATCAACAGTTAGGTTCCTCTTCTATTGTACATAGGAGACTTATTGTTGTTTTTTTTATTTTAATGTTTATTCTTCACGATGTATAATATCAGAGGAACCTAACTGTTGTTTTTATGTTTTACTGGTTCTTCTTCACGATGTACAATAGAAGAGGAAACCTAACTGTTGATTTTTATATCTTAATGGTTCTTCTTCACGTTATATAATAGCAAAAAACCTAACTGTTGATTTTTATATTTTAATTGCTCTTCTTCCCATTGTATAATAGC
>NW_013882145.1:0-287 GCF_000517525.1 Limulus polyphemus
CTTCCTGTCTATCCTTTATGCCCATGAGCTCAAGTTACCCACACTGGTCCCCACAACCTTGTAGAATGTCCTGTCACACCATAAAGCTTCTGTATGGCTTCTGGTACTCCTTCGTGATCTAACACCTTGATGCTCACAAGGGTTTGCTGAGACGCAGAATCTATGACAAAGTTGCACCTTTGGCCATCTAGCTTTCCTGTCACATAGACACTGTGTGTGCTTGGCATTTTATACCTAGCTGTTGGGACTTTCACGATGGGAGTCGGTGGGCGTTGCTCAACACCAAC
>NW_013882146.1:0-290 GCF_000517525.1 Limulus polyphemus
TCCCCTTTTAGCACACCATGTACTGCATGTCCTGCACCATTCTTCCACATCTTGCCTCATACCTATCCAGTACAATCTCTGTCGTAGATGACTCAATATCTTCTTAACTCCGAGATGTTCTCCTTTTAAACTATCATGGGATTGACGCAGCACAACTTCCTGTAACTTTCTCGGTATAACTGTTTGCCAGGTCGTCACTTTTCCATCTGCAATTCCCATCTCCGGAGAAGAATACCATCTTCAAGCTTCAACTGGTCCCATTGTGCTCAATAGTTCTTTGTCACAGGGCT
>NW_013882147.1:0-290 GCF_000517525.1 Limulus polyphemus
CATTTTTAATTAGATGTACTTTCGCAGGGTCCCTGAAAGTGTTCTGTTTCAAAAGTAAATAAAATCAAAGTAAAGAGGGAAAAAATAATTATATTCCTTGCTTCTGAAGTTCTTATGTCGGCCCGGCATGGCCAGGTGGTTAGGGCGCTCGACTCGCTATCTGCGGGTCGCGGGTTCGACCAAATATGCTCACCCATTCAGCCGTGGGGCGTTATAATGTGACGGTCAATCCCACTATTCGTTGGTAAAAGAGTAGCCCAAGAGTTGGCGGTGAGTGGTGATGACTAGCT
>NW_013882148.1:0-289 GCF_000517525.1 Limulus polyphemus
AACAACGATATTATACCAGTTAGTTAATACAAACAGACGATATTATACCAGTTGTTAGTACAAACAGACGATATTATACCAGTTAGTTAGTACAAAACAGACGATATTATACCAGTTAGTTAATACAAAACAGACGATATTATACCAGTTAGTTAGTACAAACAGACGATATTATACCAGTTAGTTAGTACAAAACAGACGATATTATACCAGTTAGTTAGTACAAAACAGACGATATTATACCAGTTAGTTAATACAAAGACAGACTACATTATACCAGTTAGTTAAC
>NW_013882149.1:0-262 GCF_000517525.1 Limulus polyphemus
CAATAATGTGTACTCTCAATTAGAAGACGTGTGTCTCCTTATTGATAGTGCACAGTATCGTTAAATCTTGTGTCTTCTTATTGACAGTACACAGTATCGTTTGCACTGTCAATAAGAAGACACAAGATTTAACTATACTGAGTACTGTCAATAAGAAGACACAAGATTTAACAATACTGTGTACTCTCAATTAAGAAGACACATGATTTAGCAATACTGTGTACTATCCATAAAAAAACACAAGATTTAACGATACTGTGTA
>NW_013882150.1:0-292 GCF_000517525.1 Limulus polyphemus
CGCAACGTTAAAGTGTACCTACATACCAAATTTGGTGAAGAATCATCAATTTAGGACCCTCTGGTAACAAGAAATCGAAAAACAATCAGAAAACCAAAAGCTTCACTGCAGCACACATACGCTTTCAGAAAAGCCAATAAAAGAGTAACATAAAACGACCACAAAAGTCGCAAAAATGACAATAGAAGGCTAGAATTTTGCATGTAAATACGCAAGTATGCAACGAACGATCATACAAAATTTGGAGATGATCCGTCCAAATGGAACGACGTACTGGTACAAAACGCAAAAC
>NW_013882151.1:0-290 GCF_000517525.1 Limulus polyphemus
AATACTACTTAAGTTTACAAATAACAAATTTTATTAGTTTACAAAACTGTACATATACTTAACTAGATCTTGTACAGGTAGCATTCTGGTATTCATGGTTACATTATGTGAACCTTTCGTGCTTTTGGTGCTGCAAATGCATCAATTAAACTATCAAAATTTAAGGTATTAAGTGCGACTTTTTCAATACTTAATATTGCCAAATTACCAAGTCGTTTTTGAGTCATTGAGGTTCTCAAGCATGTAAGAGTTAATTGCAGCTTGCTGAAGGGCTTTTCACAACTAGCAAT
>NW_013882152.1:0-290 GCF_000517525.1 Limulus polyphemus
GTATTCTAGTCCCATGTCGACACATAAACGAACGGTATCATACAGAGAAACATAATAACGACACCCTGACTTACAAACAAATAAACGGTGTTCTAGTCCCATGTCGATACATAAACGAACGGTATCATACAGAGAAACAAAATAACGACACCCTGACTTACAAACAAACAGTATTATAGTCCCATGTCGATACATAAACGAACGGCATCATACAGAGAAACAAAATAACGACACCCTGACTTACAAACAAACAAACAGTATTCTAGTCCCATATCGATACATAAACGAAC
>NW_013882153.1:0-671 GCF_000517525.1 Limulus polyphemus
TTTACTTCTTCATCACACACATATACACACAGTCCTTGCGTAGCTAGATAATGAACTGACCTACTTGAACAATGTTTGGTTAAATCCAGTTTTATTGAAACTTTACCTGTACAAACTGTCAGCCTGTGACTCATCTCATGATATACCTCTCCATGCTGGCTTAAGGCTATAGCCAAACATTCATTTGGTACCTTATGAGGTAACAGCTTCACATTTACCCATGTTACTTTATTCCTCACAGGAACAGATATATAAAAGTCTATTGTACTCCTGGTTGCTAAAAGAAGTGGATTGGAAGGTGTAACATGGCTTGTTACCACTCAATAAAAATTACAGAATTCTGATGGACAAAAACCATTGACTATACATATCCAAAATGTACATATATAAGTTTTATTGATCAGTACCAAGCATTATTTACCTAACTTCCAGTCAAAAGTAGCATTCTTACTTCTTTTAGTGAAATATTCTTTCAGTTGCAGTCAACATATTTTAATATCATATTAATTACGTTTTCATATTTTTTTTTAAACATAGATTTAGAACTTTTAAATGTCTGATATGTATCTTGAAAAAAAATTCTCATGCATTTTTCTTTATAGATATGCTATTGTACCAGTTATTGTTAGCTTAAATTTGCAAATGAATTTTGCAGAGTTGTATGTAAGTTT
>NW_013882154.1:0-290 GCF_000517525.1 Limulus polyphemus
ATTCAGTAGCAAGTACTTGCGTGTAATAATGAAGAGATACACTATACTTTGGTGTATATGAACCACAGTAGAAGTATGTTGTTCAGTAGCAAGTACTGTGTGTAATAATGAAGAGATACACTATTCTTTGGTGTATATGAACCACAGTAGAGTTTTGTTATTCAGTAGCAAGTACTGTGTGTAATATGAAGATATAAACTATACTTTGGTGTATATGAACCACAGTAGAGGTATGTTATTCAGAAGCAAGTACTGTGTGTAATAATGAAGAGACACACTTTACTTTGGTG
>NW_013882155.1:0-290 GCF_000517525.1 Limulus polyphemus
GATAGAAACGTTACTTGACAGTAGCATCAGAAACAATACTCGTCACACTAACTTTATAGAAACGTTACTTGACAGTAGCATCAGAAACATTACTCGTACACTAACTTTATAGAAGCGTTACTTGACAGTAGCATCAGGAACAATACTCGTCACACTAACTTTATAGAAACGTTACTTGACAGTAGCATCACAAACAATACTCGTCACACTAACTTTATAGAAACGTTACTTGACAGTAGCATCAGGAACAATACTCGTCACACTAACTTTATAGAAACGTTACTTGACAG
>NW_013882156.1:0-399 GCF_000517525.1 Limulus polyphemus
AAATGGAGTGTGACTGGCAGGTCTTTTATTGTAGATGGATAGTGGCTGGTCGGTCTTTTATTATAGATGGATATTTACTGGTACGTGTTTTATTATTAATGGTTAGTGGCTGATAGGTCTTTTACTATAGATAGAGATTGGCTGCTAGGTCTTTTATTACAGATGGATAGTGACTGGTAGGTCTTTAATGATATATGGATAGTTACTAGTAGGTCTTTTATTACAGATGGATTGTGGCTGGTAGGTCTTTATTAGAGATGCCTAGTGGCTAGTAGGTCTTTCTATTATATAATGGATTGTGGCTGGTAGGTCTTTTATTACAGATGGATTGTGGCTGGTAGGTCTTTTATTACAGATGGATAGTGGCTGGTAGGTCTTTTATTACAGATGGATTGTGGC
>NW_013882157.1:0-290 GCF_000517525.1 Limulus polyphemus
GGAATCAACCACAACCGTCACTCACTGTGCATGGCTAACAGTAGACACAGAATCAACCACAGCTGTCACTCACTGTGCATGGCTAACAGTAGACACAGAATCAACCACAGCTGTCACTCACTGTGCATGGCTAACAGTAGACATAGAATCAACTATGTAATTAAAAGATATATAGATATATTTCCATAACAACTATCTTTAAACATATTTTCAGGCTTTAATTTATGTTTCTTTAAAATCGATCGATTTTCGTCATATTGTGATCAGCTGAAAAAAATTAGCTGGACCTG
>NW_013882158.1:0-289 GCF_000517525.1 Limulus polyphemus
GTTAAATCCATGAAGATGGGTTTTACGTCAGTGTTTCCAAGAGACTAAAGAAAGGTAGTATATAAGTATGTGGTACTGAGGCATCAGTATTTGTTGTATGTAGGGAGGTTAAATTCCATAAAGATGGGTTTTATGTCAGTGTTTCCAAGAGACTAGAGAAAGGTAGTATATAAGTATTTGGTACTGAGGCATCAGTATTTGTTGTATGTAGGGGGTTAAATCCAAAAAGATGGGTTTTACATCAGTGTTTCCAAGAGACTAAAGAAAGGTAGTATATAAGTATGTGGTC
>NW_013882159.1:0-291 GCF_000517525.1 Limulus polyphemus
TTCATCTTCATCAATGAAAAAAAAACAACAACAAGTCATTAATAGTACAAAAACAAAACAAAAAACACTTTGAACATTATGCAATTAATTAACTGCCACCACTTCGAAAAGACAATGGAGGCATGTTAAAAAGAGATTAAAAGTTTTGAAATGGAAATAAGAATTTTGTTCTTATGTTGTACCATTGGCATGTTTTCAATTAAGAACTTTCTCTCAAACCCTGAAATCAAACTATTATTTCATTAAACTGGCCCTAATGACTGATGAATAACTACAATTCAAAAGTGTCTT
>NW_013882160.1:0-290 GCF_000517525.1 Limulus polyphemus
TGGTTGGTTCACTGTACAGTTACTTGTCAGGAAAAAAGGAGTGTTTTAGTGTATCGCAAGATTTATTTGTGTAGGGTACTTGAACCTTTTGTGTGGAGCAAGTAATATATAATAAGTATTTGTTTGTCATGTCCGTCCATATCCATATACATATATATTGGTGTACTTTGGTGACAGAACTTCTTGAGAAGATTTCCAAGAAGAAAGTAAACCTACAGACATCGGTCTTATTCAACAAAATCTGCATACACATATATATATATGTAACTTCTATCTCTCTCTCTATATAT
>NW_013882161.1:0-290 GCF_000517525.1 Limulus polyphemus
GAGTATTTACTGCACCAGAGAAAAGGTACAGTATGTAGAGTATTTATTCTACACCAGATATAGAGTACAGTATGTACAGTATTTACTACACCAGGGATAGAGTACACTATGTAGAGTATTTACTGCACCAGGGATAGGGTAAACTATGTAGAGTATTTAAAGCACCTGGTTAGGGTACAGTATGTAGAGTATTTACTGCATCTGGAAAAGTTACATTATGTAGAGTATTTACTGCACCAGGGATAGAGTACACTAAGTAGAGTATATATTGCATCAGGGATAGGGTGCAC
>NW_013882162.1:0-385 GCF_000517525.1 Limulus polyphemus
TATCGTTAGTGAGATCATTCAACTTGATATTCAAAGTTAATGCCAATGCCATACGTATTCAGAATGTGTAAGAATAAATTTAACCTTTTCGCGTTAACTTGTAATTTGTTATTGCGAAGTTTACTTATAAATGTGGTCATTTGAGTAACTTTCATTAACGGGTGACATATTCAAATCTGTAGTTCTGTTCGTTAAAAGTGCTACTTTACGATCTCAGTAAAAGCGTAACACAATCTGAATCACACTAAAATATTTGCCAGGCCTAAATTGAACAATTGTTTTGTAAAAAATAAGTTTTGTTTTTAAACTTGGGCCGTGAATAAACTTATACATGCCGTCTACACACTTGAGACGAAATAGCATTTGTCGACTTTATACACTACTG
>NW_013882163.1:0-473 GCF_000517525.1 Limulus polyphemus
GTTCTTCATTTATTGAGAGATAATTGAACTTCCAAATATTCTTTTCTTAATTTTTCCTTCATCTAGTAAGAAATAATTGAACTTCCAAGTATTTTTTCTTAAGGTTTTCTCCATCTATTGAGAGATAACTGAACTTCCAAGTATTTTTTCTTAATTTGTTCTTCATTTATTGAGAGATAATTGAACTTCCAAATATTCTTTTCTTAATTTTTCCTTCATCTAGTAAGAAATAATTGAACTTCCAAGTATTTTTTCTTAAGGTTTTCTCCATCTATTGAGAGATAACTGAACTTCCAAGTATTTTTTCTTAATTTGTTCTTCATTTATTGAGAGATAATTGAACTTCCAAATATTCTTTTCTTAATTTTTCCTTCATCTAGTAAGAAATAATTGAACTTCCAAGTATTTTTTCTTAAGGTTTTCTCCATCTATTGAGAGATAACTAAACTTCCAAGTATTTGTCTTAGTTTTTC
>NW_013882164.1:0-288 GCF_000517525.1 Limulus polyphemus
TTTCTAAACACTTTTCATATAAGCTATTTGGAATAACAAGAACTTCTGATGTGCTGAACGAACGATTTCAAAGACCCGAAGAACGGTTATAAGTGTCCTTGAAAGTGAACATTATGAGCAGCCTTTTTTCAATTTCTAACCATAAACTGTTTTTGTTGTGGAAAGGAAATTTTAAAAGTTAGATGAAGGATCTTTACATCTAATTGTGTGTTCTACATCTTTGTCACAACTACCCTTCATTTGGAAGTACTAAATCACATGTCGTCTGTTCTGTAGAGTTATTTTTGG
>NW_013882165.1:0-290 GCF_000517525.1 Limulus polyphemus
TACTTGTTGAACACTTCAGTCTCGACCAATAAAGCTCTCGCCAGTCCACTTAGGACGATACTTGTTGAACACTTCAGTCTCGACAAATAAAGCTCTCATCAGACCACTTAGGACGATACTTGTTGAACACTTCAGTCTCGACAAATAAAGCTCTCACCAGACCACTTAGGACGATACTTGTTGAACACTTCAGTCTCGAGAAATAAAGCTCTCATTAGACCACTTAGGACGACACTTGTGGAACACTTCAGTCTCGACAAATAAAGCTCTCATCAGACCACTTAGGACGA
>NW_013882166.1:0-290 GCF_000517525.1 Limulus polyphemus
ATGTGTGTGTGAACAAAGAGGCCTAATAACAGACCCTGGCTCAAGACCATTAATTTGGTTATTCAAATGATTGTGTTACGTCCGTGCTAAAACCATTTAGCTTAGTTCATTTAATGGTTGTTTGATGTCCGTACTAAAATCTCTCACCTTTGGTCTTCTAATGGTTGTTTGATGTCCGTACTAAAACCCCTTAACTTTGTTCTTCTAACGGTTGTTTGATGTCCGTACTAAAACCCCTTAACTTTGTTCTTCTAACGGTTGTTTGATGTCCGTACTAAAATCCCTTAACT
>NW_013882167.1:0-290 GCF_000517525.1 Limulus polyphemus
TGGTTGGAGGAAAAAGAAAATAAACAAGAAGAGAGACTACAGCAGTGGTTGAAGGAGAAAGAAAATAAACGAGAAGAGGGACTATGGCAGTAGCATGAAAACCAGCATCATTGGCAACTGGAACAAGAAATGAAACAACAAGAACGAGACAAGAAACAGGAAGAAAGTCTCCAACAGTTGAAAGAAAGCCAGCATACACAAATGGAAAAGATTAGTAAATTTCAAAGTGAATTAAATACATTAAAAGATGATTTACTGTCTTTTACACAAGGAGGATATATTGGCCATGG
>NW_013882168.1:0-494 GCF_000517525.1 Limulus polyphemus
TTTGTGATAATGAAATAGAAAGAATGAGTGGTACGTGTGTTTCATAACTCTATAAAACCTAGTGGTACGTGTGTTTCATAACTCTGTAAGACCTAGTGGTACATGTGTTTCATAACTCTGCAAGACCTAGTGGTACGTGTGTTTCATAACTCTGCAAGACCTAGTGGTACGTGTGTTTCATAACTCTGCAAGACCTAGTGGTACGTGTGTTTCATAACTCTGTAAGACCTAGTGGTACGTGTGTTTCATAACTCTGCAAGACCTAGTGGTACGTGTGTTTCATAACTCTGGGATAATGTTGTAGACATAGAGTAGACTGTTGAACACACACATACAGTTAATATTACAATAATGTCAAGATACAGAAAGTGTGGCACAGGAATCAATGTGGCCAAAAAACTCTCTTTTATACTTACAAATTCACAATTTGTGATAATGAAATAGAAAGAATGAGTGGTACGTGTGTTTCATAACTCTGTAAGACCTAGTGGTAC
>NW_013882169.1:0-290 GCF_000517525.1 Limulus polyphemus
CTTCTACTGTGTTAAGTTTGATAGTTGTATACAAATCTTCTACTGTGTTGAGTTTGACAGATGTATACAAATTTTCTACTGAGTTGACTTTAATAGTTTTATACAAATCTTCTACTGTGTTGAGTGTGATAGTTGTATACAAATCTTCAACTGTGTTGAGTTTGACAGACCTATACAAATCTTCTACTGTGTTGAGTTTGACAGATGTAAACAAATGTTCTACTGTGTTGAGTTTGATAGTTGTATACAAATCTTCTACTTTGTTGAGTTTGTCAATGTATACAAATCTT
>NW_013882170.1:0-290 GCF_000517525.1 Limulus polyphemus
TTATTAGCACTATTTGGCCAATTCAAGTTATGGTTTATCAATGCAATGTTTTTCTAAACGATAATTATTGCCACTATTTAGCCAATTCAAGTTATGGTTTATCAATGCAATGTTTTTCTAAACGATAATTATTGCCACTATTTGGCCAATTCAAGTTATGGTTTATCAGTGCAATGTTTTTCTAAACGATACTTATTGGCACTATTTGGCCAATTCAAGTTATTGTTTATCAATGCAATGTTTTTCTAAACGATACTTATTGGCACTATTTGGCCAATTCAAGTTATGGT
>NW_013882171.1:0-289 GCF_000517525.1 Limulus polyphemus
AATAAATTAATAAATACTGACTATACTATTTAGTTGCAATATGCAAATTGTCAGATGAAATGAAGGATTCTACTTTCCTAAGTTCCAAACCACAAATTATACAATTATAGTTGCAACTCAGGTCTAGTTAGGCACATCTGGACCTTGTTTCACTTTATCTACCATTATTTAGACCACCCATACTCATGTTAATTAATGTGACACAACAGTAAGAAAATCAATGCAGGTGAGTGTATATGTTGGTAAATCATGCTTATGAGCACCATATAAATTACTGGCAGTTGCTAAG
>NW_013882172.1:0-290 GCF_000517525.1 Limulus polyphemus
AGATACTTCTAGAAAATAGGTGGCGTGCCAATAGTCACGTGATCTCGCTGACGCAACACTGCCCCTCCTTAGTATTGTTCGTCCCAAACAATAGCCACATACAATAAACCAATAACAATTAACAATAACTTAATTAAATGTACATAATTACAATCACAAAATTACAACTCAATAAAGTCTCTTATTTTTACGGGAAGTATCTTCTTCCGTACTGGTCTCTGTCTTGTTGGCTTCTGCTTCATGTGGAGTTCATCTGCTTCATCAGTAAATGTCCTATCATCGGTAACAGG
>NW_013882173.1:0-287 GCF_000517525.1 Limulus polyphemus
CGTTAAATCTTGTGTCTTCTTATTGACAGTACACAGTATTGTTAAATACTGTGTTTTCTTACTGACAGTACACATTATCGTTGAATATTGTGTCTTCTTATTGACAGTACACAGTATCGTTAAAATCTTGTGTCTTCTTATTGACAGGACACATTATTGTTAAATATTGTTTTCTTACTGACAGTACACATTATCGTTGAATATTGTGTCTTCTTATTGACAGTACACAGTATCGTTAAATCTTGTGTCTTCTTATTGACAGTACACAGTATCGTTAAATCTTGTGT
>NW_013882174.1:0-289 GCF_000517525.1 Limulus polyphemus
TTTGAAATTGATAAACATTACAACATTCATACACATATATTCAGTAAAATGCAATTAACTCATGGATACTGAGGTAGCAATAAGACTAAAATAATCAGAAAATCAGGGGTGCTCAGAAACTGTTTTTCCTCTTCGCTCGGCTTGTGAAATTTAGAATCATTCTTTATGTGAATTGGTAAAATGTTTATGCCAAAATTTAGGCAACTTAATTTGATTAACCGTTATTAGCACGTGGTTAAAGAATTAACAGACAGTGTACGTGACTAATGAACAGCCCGGAGACATCTGG
>NW_013882175.1:0-294 GCF_000517525.1 Limulus polyphemus
AGCTACATCTAAAAAGGTAACTTAAACTATGCAGCTGCCTCAGTAGATGGGTTGTAGCATCTTCTTATTAGCTACATCTAAAAAAGTAACTTGAAAACTATGCAGCTGCCTCAGTAGATGGGTTGTAGCATCTTCTTATTAGCTACATCTAAAAAAGTAACTTGAAAACTATGCAGCTGCCTTAGTAGATGGGTTGTAGTATCTTTTTATTAACTACATCTAAAAAGGTGACTTAAACTAGTGCAGCTGCCTCAGTAGATGGGTTGTAGCATCTTCTTATTAACTACATCTAAA
>NW_013882176.1:0-290 GCF_000517525.1 Limulus polyphemus
CATTTGACCACCACACATAATCAAGTCGATATAATTTGACCACCACACATAATCAAGTTGATATCATTTGACCACCACACATAATCAAGTTGATATCATTTGACCACCACACATAATCAAGTTGATATCATTTGACCACCACACATAATCAAGTTGATATCATTTGAGCACCACACATAATCAAGATGATATTATTTCATCAAAACACATAATCAAGTTGATATCATTTGACCACCACACATAATCAAGATGATATCATTTGACCACCACACATAATCAAGTCGATATAA
>NW_013882177.1:0-290 GCF_000517525.1 Limulus polyphemus
GAAAATAAGTGTATCGTAAAGTTGTATTCGGAAATAATAAACCAGTTTTATTAAGTAAAGAACTTGTGTCGCTAAAGTTTCGTCGGAACGAAGTTACGGAAAGTTAATTAACAAACGGAGACGTAACAGTATTTACACATAGTTAGGAGTCACTTTAAATAATTAGATATTATTTTAGTGTACATGAATATTGGTGTATTGAACATATGATGAAGGAAGAATATTACAGGTTAAAATCTTTAGTTTATAGTAAAAAAGAGTATTTACACGTAATTAGGAGCCACTTTAAA
>NW_013882178.1:0-459 GCF_000517525.1 Limulus polyphemus
TTTGACTAAAAATTAATAGAAAAATATATGATAGTGCTTATTTCGTATTAAATCTCAAAATTGAGACATTTTAGCATCAACGAAAAATATTATATTCCGTGAAAAACTAAAAAAAATGTGATCATTCCATAACCCAGAGTAAAAAAGAATCGAAAAGATGGAGTTTATTTTCTAAGACGAAAATATGGTCTTTTAGATGATGAGATTTTGTTTGAATAATCATATTTTTAAAGCTATTCGTTGATTACAATATAAGTGAAGACAAAAAAGAAACAATAAAATCATATTAGCGTACATTTTCATAACAGATTATAAAATAACTATTGGGAATTTTGATGAACGAATACCCATTTTGAAAGTCTTACATCAAGGGCATCTTTGTATTGAAATATGAGGAAAATCAATTTTTTCAATATTTATGAAAAAACATGGACCATAGGCCTAGGCTTTTCGGTGAAA
>NW_013882179.1:0-290 GCF_000517525.1 Limulus polyphemus
AAGATACAGGATTTATCAATACTGTGTACTGTCAATAAGAAGAAACATAATTTAACAATACTGTGTCCTGTCAATAAGAAGGAAAAGGATTTATCAATACTGTGTACTGACATTAAGAAGACACAAGATGTAACGATACTGTTTACTATCATAACAAGTCATAGAGATTTAATGATACTGTGTACTATCAATAACGAGCCACAAGAATTAACGATACTGTGTACTGTCAATAAGAAGACACAAGATTTAACAATACTGTGTCTTGTCAGTAAAAGACACATAATTAATAA
>NW_013882180.1:0-290 GCF_000517525.1 Limulus polyphemus
TTTGATTCTAACTTCTAGCAACCGTTACATTACTATATTTGATTCTAACTTCTAGCAACCGTTACATTACTATCTTTGTTTCTAACTTTTAGCAACCGTTACATTACTATCTTTGATTCTAACTTCTAGCAACCGTTACATTACTATCTTTGATTCTAACTTTTAGCAACCGTTACATTACTATCTTTGTTTCTAACTTTTAGCAACCGTTACATTACTATCTTTGATTCTAACTTCTTGCAACCGTTACATTACTATCTTCGTTTCTAACTTCTAGCAACCGTTACATT
>NW_013882181.1:0-290 GCF_000517525.1 Limulus polyphemus
CTACTAGGTACAACTACTCCTCGAACACCTAGGTGTAACTCTAGTTACCGAATTTATAACCACCATACTCATATTTAGAATTATTTAGTTCAACAACTCCACGAACACCTAGGTGTAACTATAGTTACCGAATTTATAACCATCATATCCATCTTTAGCCTTACTTGGTACAACTACTCCATGAACAGCTAGGTGTAACTATAGTTACCGAATTTATAACCACCATTCTGATCTTTAGCGTTTTTTGGTACAATAACTCCACGAAAACCTTTGTGAAACTCTAGTTACCG
>NW_013882182.1:0-290 GCF_000517525.1 Limulus polyphemus
AAAGTGTCAGAGTTTGTGAAAGTGTTATCGGAAAGGATGGATGATATCCACCATCAAGTGCGTTCAAACTTGAAAATGTCTGCTGATTCGATGAAGTTAACTTATGATAAGAGATCTACTGAAGTCAGCTTTGTACCAGGAGACAAGGTATGGTTGTATAATCCCAGGAAGACCAAAGGGAAGTCTCCTAAGTTGTCTTCTCCATGGGAAGGCCCATATGATATTGTGGATCGTCTCTCAGACGTGACTTTCCGGGTAAAATGTGGTCGGCGAGGTAAGCCAAAAGTGAT
>NW_013882183.1:0-291 GCF_000517525.1 Limulus polyphemus
CAACTTAGGAGACTTCCCCTTGGTCTTCCTGAGATTATACAACCACACCTTGTCTCCTGCTACAAAGCTGACTTCAGTAGATCTCTTATCATAAGTTAACTTCATCGAATAAGCAGACGTTTTCAAGTTTGTACGCACTTGATGGTGAATATCATCCATCCTTTCCGATAACACTTTCACAAACTCTGACACATTCTCAGGCAACTCTTCATAAGGTGGGCGTCCTGTTAACAGATCCACTGGCAACCGAAGTTCCCGACCAAACATCAACTTTGCTGGAGTGTATTTAGT
>NW_013882184.1:0-290 GCF_000517525.1 Limulus polyphemus
AAGCAGTTGTCTATGATTACAGGGTAAGGAAGCAGTTGTCTATGATAACAGGGTAAGGAAGCAGTTGTCTATAATAACAGGGTAAGGAAGCAGTTGTCTATAATAACAGGGTAAGAAAGCAGTTGTCTATGATAACAGGGTAAGGAAGCAGTTGTCTATAATAACAGGGTAAGAAAGCAGTTGTCTATGATAACAGGGTAAGGTAGCAGTTGTCTATTATAACAGGGTAAGGAAGCAGTTGTCTATTATAACAGGGTAAGAAAGCAGTTGTCTGTGATAACAGGGTAAGG
>NW_013882185.1:0-290 GCF_000517525.1 Limulus polyphemus
TTTTACTAATATTTTTAATAAGGACAACACTGTTTTACTAATATTTGTAACAATGACAACCACTCCGTTACCATTGTTTCCGACGATGACAACACTGTTTTACTAATATTTATAACAGTGACAACCCTGTTTTACTAATATTTTATAACAAGGACAACACTGTTTTACTAATATTGATAACAGTGACAACACTGTTTTACTAATATTTGTAACAATGACAACCACTCCGTTACCATTGTTTCCGACGATGACAACATTGTCAAACACAGATATAAAATTAACCGAGAGCT
>NW_013882186.1:0-332 GCF_000517525.1 Limulus polyphemus
TTAACGAGTAAGTAATGTCGAGTAGTCAACGAGTAAGTAATGTCGAGTAGTCAACGAGTAAGTAATGTCGAGTAGTCAACGAGTAAGTAATGTCGAGTAGTTAACGAGTAAGTAATGTCGAGTAGTTAACGAGTAAGCAATGTCGAGTAGTTAACAGGTATGTAATGTCGAGTAGGTAATAAGTAAGTAATGTCGAGTAGGTAATAAGTAAGTAATGTTGAGTAGTTAACAAGTAAGTAATGTTGAGTAGTTAACAAGTAAGTAATGTCGAGTAGTTAACAAGTAAGTAATGTCGAGTAGTTAACGAGTAAGTAATGTCGAGTAGTTAACGA
>NW_013882187.1:0-290 GCF_000517525.1 Limulus polyphemus
ATGATTTAACACCTTGATGCTCACAAGGGTTTGCTGAGACGCAGAGTCTATGACAAAGTTGCACCTTTGGCCATCTAGCTTTCCTGTCACATAGACACTGTTTGTGTTTGGCATTCTACCCCTAGCTGTTGGGAGTTTCATGATGGGGGTTGGTGGGTGTCCCTTAGCACCAACCACTACTGATCTCATTGAGGCCGACTTGTTGGTAATATTCCTCCTACATTGGCTCCTCAAATGTCCGTGCTTTCCACAGTTCCAACAACTTTTCTGGATACCAGCCTTTCCTGCTG
>NW_013882188.1:0-290 GCF_000517525.1 Limulus polyphemus
TGGATTTCATAATAAAATAATATAAAATCAATATAATTTTATCAATTTTTTTATCCTTAATTTTTAGGGGTACATGGGAACCTGTCAGAATGCCCAAGGCCAAAGGGTACAGAGGAACAAAAAGGTTGGGAACCCCTGTCTTAGATCCTCATCCTGTCTAGGTGACCTTCTACTTCCAGGGAATTTTAGCTCTAGAACTCTAAGTAAGAGTTAGCTGGACTTACATGTAAATTATAACACACACACACACACACACACATATATATATATATATATATATATATATATAT
>NW_013882189.1:0-562 GCF_000517525.1 Limulus polyphemus
AAATTTTTGGTCATCAAAAATGATGTCTGGTTAAGATATTATCTTTTAGAATTGAAAACAATTAGTGTTTTGATACACTGGAACATACATTTATGTTTATATTTTGTTTTCTTAAAACCATGAAGATAATTTTCTTTTCAAGGAAAGCAGCATGGTGTTAAAACTTAATTGTTCTGGAAACTTGATACGCTGTTTTTTGTTTCGTTACAGAAACATGCACTCAGACTTAAAAAACAAAGTAGAAATGGCATGTTATCCAAACTGAAATCGTATTGAAAGTCTGAATTTTCTTTTTACTCTGAAGTATGAAATTACGTTATTATTATTATTATAATTCAAACACAGCCAGTATAAATATGGTGAAGAAAATATTCATTTAACATGAGCGGGTGCTGATAGCATCTGGTCAAAAATTCCAATTTACTTGTCGCTTTTTCTGAAAACTAATCCAAACAATGTTATTATCAAATTACATGAAAATACTCGTGTAATTTAAGTGAGAGTTTAAGATATGCTGAGACTTTCTTCAAGTAATATACATTTGAAAAACTTTTCATTAGCA
>NW_013882190.1:0-291 GCF_000517525.1 Limulus polyphemus
CAGTACACAGTATCGTTAAATCTTGTGTCTTCTTATTGACAGTACACAGTATCGTTAAATCTTGGTTCTTTCTATTAGTATAGTACACAGTATTGCTAAATCGTGTGTCTTCTTATTGACAGTACACAGTATCGTTAAATCTTGTGTCTTCTTATTGACAGTACACAGTATCGTTAAATCTTGTGTCTTTTATGGATAGTACACAGTATTGCTAAATCGTGTGTCTTCTTATTGAGAGTGCACAGTATCGTTAAATCTTGTGTCTTCTTATTGACCAGTACACAGTATCGT
>NW_013882191.1:0-290 GCF_000517525.1 Limulus polyphemus
CGTATATCGGTTCTTCGTGTTAAAGTTGATATGGATGACTTGTGTATGTATATCGGTTCTTCGTGTTAAAGCTGCTATGAATGACTTGTGTATGTATATCGGTTCTTCGTGTTAAAGTTGATATGGATGACTTGTGTATGTATATCGGTTCTTCATGTTAAAGTTGATATGGATGACTTGTGTATGTATGTCGGTTGTCCGTGTTAAAGTTGATATGGATGACTTGTGTATGTATATCGGTTGTCCGTGTTAAAGCTGCTATGGATGACTTGTGTATGTATATCGGTTCT
>NW_013882192.1:0-290 GCF_000517525.1 Limulus polyphemus
AGAAAGCGTGTGCAATGAATACATGTGGATGGTTTTTTTTATATAAAATGGATTCTGCCAAGTTTAAGAAAATAGTTCTGGTTATTAGTCACGTATGGAAAGCGTGTGCAATGAATACATGTGGATGATTTTTTTTATAGAATGGATTCTGCCAAGTTTAAAAAAATAGTTCTGGTTATTAGTCACGTATGGAAAGCGTGTGCAATGAATACATGTGGATGCTTTTTTTTATATAATGGATTCTGCCAAGTTTAAGAAAATAGTTCTGGTTATTAGTCACGTACGGAAAT
>NW_013882193.1:0-502 GCF_000517525.1 Limulus polyphemus
GCTACAGGACAGGAGCTTATAGTTTCTTATAATGCTACAAGACAGGATCTTATAGTTTCTTATAATGCTACAGGAGAGGAGCTTATAGTTTCTTATAATGCTACAGGACAGGAGCTTATAGGTTCCTATGGTGCTACAGGACAGGAGCTTATAGTTTCTTATAATGCTACAGGACAGGAGCTTATAGTTTCTTATAATGCTACAAGACAGGATTTATAGGTTCCTATGGTGCTACAGGACAGGAGCTTATAGTTTCTTATAATGCTACAGGACAGGAGCTTATAGTTTCTTATAATGCTACAGGACAGGAGCTTATAGTTTCCTATAATGCAACAGGACAGGAGCTTATAGGTTCTTATGGTGCTACAGGACAGGAGCTTATAGTTTCTTATAATGCTACAAGACAGGATCTTATAGTTTCTTATAATGCTACAGGAGAGGAGCTTATAGTTTCTTATAATGCTACAGGACAGGAGCTTATAGGTTCCTATGGTGCTACAGG
>NW_013882194.1:0-290 GCF_000517525.1 Limulus polyphemus
GAGAAGTTTTTATTTACCATATATGTATATCGTTGTAAATGTTTAATCAGAAGTTTTTATTTACCATATATATATATCCTTGTAAATGTTTAATCAGATGTTCTATTTACCATATATGTATATATCGTTGTTCGGGTTTAATCAGAAAATTTTATTTAACATATATTTATATCGTTGTGAATGTTTAATCAGAAGTTTTTATTTACCATATATATATATCGATGTGAATTTTTAAACAGAAGTTTTATTTACCATCTATATATATATCGTTGTGATTGTTTAATCGGAAG
>NW_013882195.1:0-270 GCF_000517525.1 Limulus polyphemus
GTCTACATTCAATTAGCTTAATTTTCAACATAAGCTCCGAAACCAAATTAGACCTGGAAGTGAACATGGCTGTAGTAAACATTTATTGAAGAAATAGATTAATGTATTATAATTACATAGATTCGCCAGTTTTATTTAGTAAAATAATTTTGCAGTTGGTAGCTATGGGATTGTTTTAATGAAAACATAATAGATCTTAGAATAAACTTTAAAGGAGACAGCGTGACGCGAGAAATTTCCTGTATTGAGAGTAGGAAAGTTAACCTGATA
>NW_013882196.1:0-290 GCF_000517525.1 Limulus polyphemus
CAAAGTTACTAGTGTAGACGTTTTAACTGTAATTTATAGAGATAATGACTGTACACAGTTACCAGTGTAGACGTTTTAACTGTGATTTATAGAGATGATGAATGTACACAGTTACCAGTGTAGACGTTTTAACTGTGATTTATAGAGATGGTGACTGCACAAAGTTACTAGTGTAGACGTTTTAACTGTGATTTATAGAGGTTATGACTGCACAAAGTTACCAGTGTAGACGTTTTAACTGTGATTTATAGAGATTATGACTGTACACAGTTACCAGTGTAGACGTTTTT
>NW_013882197.1:0-290 GCF_000517525.1 Limulus polyphemus
ATGATCTAACACCTTGATGCTCACAAGGGTTTGCTGAGATGCAGAGTCTATGACAAAGTTGCACCTTTGGCCATCTAGCTTTCCTGTCACATAGACACTGTGTGTGCTTGGCATTTTACACCTAGCTGTTGGGACTTTCATGATGGGGGTTGGTGAGTGTCCCTCAACACCAACCACTACTGGTCTCCTTAAGTCTGACATGTTGGTAATATTCCTATTACACTGGCTCCTCAAATGTCCGTGCTTTCCACAGTTCCAACAACCTTTCTGGATACCAGCCTTACTGCTGT
>NW_013882198.1:0-355 GCF_000517525.1 Limulus polyphemus
CCGATAACTCTCCACATGACTCTAGCCATATATCCCATGAAAATTACGGAAAACTTTAAATTCTATAATTCATTTCAAAGTTAGAATCAAGGAAAATTATGTGAGCCAACCGTATATAACAAAAGGTGAACGACCAATCATTGGAGGTTCAGATCACGTGACCAATTACCAGATGCCTGATTTGTAAAGCAATATATCGAGTGGATCATTTGGCATAATATTATATAAAATCATAAGCCTAGCCGTGTATTAGCTATACCGTCCGGGTGTGCAAGTACCGTATATATAAGATCATAAGCCTAGCCGTGTATTAGCTATACCGTCCGAGTGTGCAAGTACCATATGTATTAGCTAT
>NW_013882199.1:0-287 GCF_000517525.1 Limulus polyphemus
GTCTTATGTATACAAGACTACACTACATCTAAAAGGATCCCAAGATTTAAGGAAGGGACGTGAAGTTCGAGAAGGACGTGGCGTGATACTAGTCACGTGACCTCCGCTGACGCAACACTATAATACTAAATACATGAAAATAAAAAAAATATAGTTTAACACGCATGAGAACTTTAGTTTTCCTAAACTGTATTATACTGTTACATCCCCGCTCGTTCGTTAATTTTCCGTAAAATTCTTTCCGAAGAAACTTTACCAATAGAAGTCCTTTCTTAAATAAAATTGGT
>NW_013882200.1:0-290 GCF_000517525.1 Limulus polyphemus
AAAAGTTAAGCAACTTAATTCGGTTTAACAGGCGATGTGTGACCGTTATTAGCCCGTGGTTAAAGTATCAACAGGCAGTGTACATGACTAATTAACAGCCTCGAGATATCTGGGAAAGCTGTGAGTATCAAAAGCTGAAGGCAAGAAGCAGTTCAACAGGGAGGAGAGGTTGGAAAAAGGATCAAAGCAGTGACAAGGGTGGCATGCCCCTGAATAATGACTGACCTGAAACACTGGTACTGAGTCATCAATTAAAATTTTGATGAATAAATGGACTGTAAAGTTAAAGT
>NW_013882201.1:0-206 GCF_000517525.1 Limulus polyphemus
GTGGATTTATTTTAGTTGTGAAAGTTTACAAAATTTACATGTAAAGATCCATGCCATCCAGGACAGTTTAAAGGAATCATGGAAATGGCATGCGTTCCTTGTTCACAAGATCATTATGGTGATCTGTACGGCTTAACGGAGTGCTTCCGATGCCCAAGAGGGACGTGCACAAACACGGGAGCTTCCACGTTAAATTCATGCAAAGG
>NW_013882202.1:0-778 GCF_000517525.1 Limulus polyphemus
CTAAAATGGTCGTTTACTGATAGGAACCCTATATATACATATTAATTCAAACGGTCGTTTAGTGATAGGTATCGTATATATATATATATATTAATTCAAATGGTCGTTTATTGATAGAAATCCTATATATATATATTAATTCAAACGGTCGTTTATTGATAGGAAACCTATATATATATATATTAATTCAAATGGTCGTTTATTAATAGGTATCTTATATATACTAATCCAAATGGTCGTTTATCAATAGGAATTTTCTATCAATAAACGGCCATTTTAATATATATAGGATTCCTATTGACAAACGACCATTTGAATTAATATATATAGGATACATATCAATAAACGACCATTTGAATTAATATATATAGGATACTTATCAAGAAAGGACCATTTGAATTAATTTATATGAAATAACTGTCAATAAACGACCATTTGAATTAATATATATAAGATTCCTTTTCATAAACGACCATTTGAATTAATATATATAGGATACCTATCAATAAACGACCATTTGAATTAATATATATATATAGGGTTGTTTATTGATAGGTATCCTATATATATATATTGAAACGACCATTTGAATATCAATAAGAATCCTATATATATTAATTCAAAGATTTTTATTGATAGGTATCCTATATATATATATATTGATTCAAATGGTCGTTTATTTGTAAGTGTCCTATATACATGAATTCAAATTGTCGTTTATTGATAGGTATCCTCTATATATATATTAATTCAATTGGTCGTTTATCAATAGGAATCA
>NW_013882203.1:0-291 GCF_000517525.1 Limulus polyphemus
TAGAACCTGGGGAAAAACAACAATTTAATCTGTGACATATGTAGGCCACCATAGTACCTGGAAAACAAAACTTTAACCTGTGATACAAGAAGGCAACACAGAACCTGGGGAAAAACAACAACTTTAACCTGTGATACAAGAAGGCAACACAGAACCTGGGGAAAAACAACAACTTTAACCTGTGATACAAGAAGGCAACACAGAATCTGGGGAAAAACAACAACTTAATCTGTGATACAAGAAGGCAACACAGAACCTAGAAAACAAAACTTTAACCTGTGATACAAGAAG
>NW_013882204.1:0-290 GCF_000517525.1 Limulus polyphemus
CAGCTGGAACAGCAAAATAAACAAGAGAGATTACAGCAGTTGTTGAAGGAAAAAGAAAAGAAACAAGAAGAACGAGAAAAAACAAGAAGACAGATTACAGCAGTGGCAAGAAAACCTGCAAGAGTGGCATCTCGAACAGCAAAACAAACAAGAGATATTACAGCAGTTGTTGGAGGAAAAAAAGAAGAAGATGGAAACGAGAGGCAAATCAAACTACAGCTTAGCAGATTTGATGGCAGCAATACAAGAACAGCAAAAGAGACAAGAAGAACGAGAAAATAAACAAGAAA
>NW_013882205.1:0-308 GCF_000517525.1 Limulus polyphemus
CACAAGATTTAACAATACTGTGTACTATCAATAAGAAGACACGAGATTTAACAATACTGTGTACTATCACTAACAATCCACAAGATTTAACGAAACTGTGTATTGTCATTAAGAAGACAAAAGATTTAACACTACTGTGTACTGTCAATAAGAAGACAAAAGATTTAACAATACTGTGTACTGTCAATAAGAAGACACAAGATTTAACAATACTATGTACTATAAATAACAAGACAAGATTTAACGATACTGTGAACTTTCACTAACAAGCCACAAGATTTAACGATACTGTGTACTGTCAATAAGAA
>NW_013882206.1:0-290 GCF_000517525.1 Limulus polyphemus
TCGCTCTCATGGTATTAGTAAACACTTGGCAGTTAATATTTATCTTTATTGTAGTAATATCGCTCACATGGTATCAGTAAACACTTGACAGTTTATATTTATCTTTATTGTAGTAATATCACTCACATTGTATTAGTAAACACTTGACAGTTTTTATTTATCTTTATTGTAGTAATATCGCTCTCATGGTATTAGTAAACACTTGGCAGTTAATATTTATCTTTATTGTAATGATATCGCTCTCATGGTATTAGTAAATGTTTGATAGTTAATATTTATCTTTTTTGTAG
>NW_013882207.1:0-289 GCF_000517525.1 Limulus polyphemus
AACTGTTTGATTTTTTATATTTTTAATGGCTCTTCTTCCCATTGTATAATAGCAGAGGAACCTAACTGTTGATTTTTATATTTTAATGGCTCTTCTTCCCATTGTATAATAGACAAAGGAACCTAACTGTTGTTTTTATAGTTTAATTGCTCTTCTTCCCATTGTATAATAGCAAAGGAACCTAACTGTTGATTTTTATATTTTAATGGCTCTTCTTCCCATTGTATAATAGCAAAGGAACCTAACTGTTGTTTTATATTTTAATGGCTCTTCTTCCTATTGTATAATA
>NW_013882208.1:0-290 GCF_000517525.1 Limulus polyphemus
ATGATGTGTACACTTTTTACAAGCCATTGAAGAATGATTACTATTATATTATAATTTCGGTGAAGAAGAGAATGAAATAATGAATAACGCAGAGAACTAATCTGTTATAAAATTCGCTATGTACCCTGGTCAGTCAACAGTAGGTTTATGGATTTACAACCTTGAAAATCTGGGTTCGATTCCTCAAAATGGAGAGAGTACAGATAGTCCATTGTGTAGTTCTGCTTTTAAGAAACACAGAATCAACAGCAATCAACTTGATACTTCATCCACATTAAATTATTAAATGC
>NW_013882209.1:0-392 GCF_000517525.1 Limulus polyphemus
TGACATTTTATGTCCAAAAGATTTAGCTTGCTGTGATTTTCCACCTACCTTTTCTTGTCAAGTTACTGGTCCATTTGGTCCAGCAGGTTTAGGTAGAAGAAACTATGAACTTTTATTATCGATACAAGCGAATAACGCTGTAGACACTTGAGTATTCACATGGAATTGTATTATCAACAGAAAATAAATAAAATAAAACATTCTGTGTTGTTTGTTGTTAATCAAACAGCAGCACTGCGGTCTATATGCTGGTCACAGCTAAAAGGGTTTTAATCCTGAATTTTACATTATAGAATATTATCAGTGTTACGTCATTTTGTTTACTTACTTTAATTGCGGGTACTTGCCAAGATGACATTGCATGTCCAAAATATTTTGTTTGCAGTCATGTT
>NW_013882210.1:0-291 GCF_000517525.1 Limulus polyphemus
TTCCGACGAAACAAGCACTATCGGATGTTTTTCTATTAATTTTACGTCAAAAAACACTTTTGTCCGTTTTCAAAAAAAATTCATCTTTTCACCAAAAACCAAAGGCTATAGCCCATGTTTTTTCACAAATTTTGAAAAAAATTGTTTTTCTTCATATTTCAATACAAAGATGCCCTTGATGTAAAACTTTCAAAATAGAGATCCTTTTACGAAAATTCCCAATAGTTATTTCATAATATTTTATCAAAATTTCGGTTAGTGTCGATTTTACTGTTGTTGTTTTTTGTCTTC
>NW_013882211.1:0-290 GCF_000517525.1 Limulus polyphemus
AAGGGTGCTAGTAGCAAGTGGGTACAGGATAAAACTGATAGAACCAGAGAGATAGTTAAAGGTGTTGGTAGCAATGTAGTTTTTATGGTACATGTTGGGACTAATGATGTAAGGAAAGATGGATCTGAGGACCTTATTGATAAGTACAAAACATTGATGAGGGCATTTAAGGAAAGGGGGTCATAGCTTAATTTTGTTAGGGATATTGACAAGAACGAATTGTGGGGATGAGATACTAAGTAGGTCACTAGAATTGAATGTCAGGCTTAGATCAATATGTAGGGATTAGA
>NW_013882212.1:0-291 GCF_000517525.1 Limulus polyphemus
TACAAAAACTCAACTAGCTACGTAAAGCTAAGCCATAGTACTGCCCTACTCGTCGTACTTGTACAACTGATAAAAACAGATGTTCCATAAAATATTCCATAATATGAATTAAAGACTTCTGATAAACAGCGCATCATTGCATTTTTTACCTGTTAAACTAAATGCGCACCATCGCCTCTTGTGATTTTTAAATATGTTCTGTAACCTAACAGTATATTAAGTGTTCTAAAGGGCTCGGCATGGCCAGGTGGTTAAGGTGCTCGACTCGCAATCTGTGGGTCGCGGGTTCGA
>NW_013882213.1:0-532 GCF_000517525.1 Limulus polyphemus
CGATACTGTGTACTATCAATAAGAAGACACGAGATTTAACGAAACTGTGTACTGTCAATAAGAAGACAAAATATTTAACAATACTGTGTTGTCAATAAGAAGACACAAGATTTAACGATACTGTGTACTATCACTAACAAGCCAAAAGATTTAACGATACTGTGTACTATCACTAACAAGCCACAAGATTTAACGATACTGTGTATTGTCAATAAAAAGACACAAGTTTTAACAATGTTGTGTACTATCAATAACAAGCCATAAGATTTAACGATACTGTGTACTGTCAATAAGAAGACACGATATTTAACGATACTGTGTACTGTCAATAAGAAGACACGAGATTTAACGATACTGTGTACTGTCAATAAGAAGACACGAGATTTAACAATCCTGTACTGTCAATAAGAAGACACAAGATTTAACAATCCTATGTACTATCAATAAGAAGACAAGATTTAACGATACTGTGTACTATCACTAACAATCCAAAAAATTTAAGGATACTATGTACTGTCAATAAGATGACACG
>NW_013882214.1:0-290 GCF_000517525.1 Limulus polyphemus
TACTGACAGAACACAGTATCGTTAAATCTTTTGATAAATCCTGTATCTTTATATTGACAGGACTCAGTATTGTTAAATCTTGTGTCTTTTTACTGACAGAACACAGTATCGTTAAATCTTTTGGCTTGTTATTGATAGTACACAGATTCATTAAATCGTATGACTTGTTATGATAGTTTACTGTATCGTTAACTCTTGTGTCTTCTTATTGACAGTACACAGTATTGATAAATCCTTTTTCTTCTTATTGACAGGACACAGTATTGTTAAATTATGTTTCTTCTTATTGA
>NW_013882215.1:0-289 GCF_000517525.1 Limulus polyphemus
TCCAGGTTTCTAGTACCATTTGTTTTTTAGATATTCTACTTTCAGGTTTCTAGTACCATTTGTTTTTAAGATATTCTACTTTCAGGTTTCTAGTACCATTTGTTTTTAAGATATTCTACCTTCAGGTTTCTAGTACCATTTGTTTTTAAGATATTCTACCTTCAGGTTTCTAGTACCATTTGTTTTTAAGATATTCTACCTTCAGGTTTCTAGTACCATTTGTTTTTAAGATATTCTACCTTCAGGTTTCTAGTGCCATTTGTTTTTAAGATATTCTACCTTCAGGTTT
>NW_013882216.1:0-290 GCF_000517525.1 Limulus polyphemus
CTCAACTGTATCATTGTTTAACTGGTATAGTTCTTCATCTCTCTATAGAAACTTGATACACTTTCAACACTAGTCTTATCATCAACTGAACTGTATCATTATCATTGTTTAACAGGTATAGTTCTTCGTCTGTCTATATAAACTTGATACACTTTCAACACTAGTCTTACCATCAACTCAACTATATCATTATCATTGTTTAAGTATAGTTCTTCATCTGTCTATAGAAACTTGATACACTTTCAACACTAGTCTTATCATCAACTCAACTATCATTATCATTGTTTAAC
>NW_013882217.1:0-292 GCF_000517525.1 Limulus polyphemus
CACTACTGTAGTCTCTTTTCTTGTTTCTTTTCTCGTTCTTCTTGTTTATTTTCTTTTTCCTCCAACAACTGTTGTAATCTCTCTTCTTGTTTCTTTTCTTTTTTTCTCCAACAACTGCTGTAATCTCTTGTTTCTTTTCTTTTTTCTCCAACAACTGCTGTAATCTCTTGTTTCTTTGCTGTTTTTGTATTGCTGCCATCAAATCTGCTAAGCTGTAGTTTGGTTTGCCACCTCTTGTTTCCATCTTCTTCTTTTATTTTTATTTTCTGTCCCACTCTCTGACACCAATTTG
>NW_013882218.1:0-228 GCF_000517525.1 Limulus polyphemus
TACACAGTATTGTTAAATCTTGTGTCTTCTTATTGAGAGTACACAGTATCGTTAAATCTTGTGTCTTCTTTTTGACAGTACAGAGTATCGTTAAATATGGGGTCTTCTTATTGACAGTACACACTATCGTTATATCTTGTGCCTTCTTATTGACAGTACACAGTATCGTAAATCTTGTGTCTTCTTATTGACAGTACACAGTATCGTTAAATCTTGTGTCTTCTTATT
>NW_013882219.1:0-290 GCF_000517525.1 Limulus polyphemus
GTATTGTTAAATCTTGTGTCTTCTTATTGACAGTACACAGTATTGTTAAATCTTGTGTCTTCTTATTGACAGTACACATTATCGTTGAATATTGTGTCTTCTTATTGACAGTACACATTATTGTTAAATATTGTTTGTTCTTATTGATAGTACACAGTATCGTTAAATCTTGTGTCTTCTTACTGAAAGTACACAGTATCGTTAAATCTTCTGTCTTCTTAATGACAGTAAACAGTATCGTTAAATCTTTTGTCTTCTTATTGAGAGTACACAGTATCGTTAAATCTTGT
>NW_013882220.1:0-290 GCF_000517525.1 Limulus polyphemus
CCATGTAACATAATAAGCAAATCAACATGGTTGAACAATGTAGATTTTAACGGTTAAAGAATTGCTGGACAGAAACAATTCCCCACAAAGTGGAATTCAAGTAATGAGTAATTACTATGAAAAGGGAAATAAGGCCCCTGAAAAAACTTAAAGAAGAATAGAAAATAACTTATGTAGTCAAAGTCATATGGAAATTTAAAGAAAGGCTAAAGAGGAAGAAACGGCGGTAATATGCAAATAGTGAGAGACGAATGTATTAGGAGTAGTTCACATGCCAAATCAAAGAATTT
>NW_013882221.1:0-289 GCF_000517525.1 Limulus polyphemus
AACAACCCACAGTTTATCTTGTGCAACTACGGCTGAGCAGTAAGCCCCAGTCATTCGCAGCGGAGGACGAGATGACCATCTAGATTAAAAAATATTGTATTTAGTCAAATATGAGAGTAAAAAATGTCAAGATTATGTAAAATCGTTTTGTTACACGATACATATATGTTTAATATAAATTCACAACAGGGTTCGTACACCTTAAGTGAGATGAAATTCCAGGACATTTCCAGGACAAATTGTTTTTTTCCAGGACAGAATTATTCGGAAATTTCCGAACAATATATTC
>NW_013882222.1:0-290 GCF_000517525.1 Limulus polyphemus
CTGCGGGCTCTGTAAGGGGGTTTCCATTGTCTGGGGCTGATTAAGTCGATGGTCAACGTATCCTCCTTGTGTAACACACAACAATTCGTTCTTTAACGTATCTAATTCGCTTTTAAATTTACTAATGCTTTCCATTTGTACCTCTTGCCATTGTTGTTGATTTTCCTGTAGTTGCTGCTGACTTTCCTGCAACTGTTGGAGACTTTCTTCCTGTTTCCTTTCTTGTTCCATTTGCCACTGCTGTAATCTCTCTTCTTTTTTCTTTTCTCGTTCTTCTTGTTTATTTTCTT
>NW_013882223.1:0-290 GCF_000517525.1 Limulus polyphemus
AAAGTGACAGATTGCATTGTTAAATGTATAAAAGTGAGAAGTCACAGATTACATTGTTAAATGTATAAAAGTGGGAAGTCACAGATTGCATTGTTAAATGTATAAAAGTGGGAAGTCACAGATTGCATTGTTAAATGTATAAAAGTGGGAAGTGACAGATTACATTGTTAAATGTATAAAGTGGGAAGTGACAGATTACATTTTTAAATGTATAAAGTGGGAAGTGACAGATTACATTTTTAAATGTATAAAGTGGGAAGTGACAGATAACATTGTTAAATGTATAAAAG
>NW_013882224.1:0-527 GCF_000517525.1 Limulus polyphemus
GGTCTAATCAGGACCCTACTGAAGTAGGCCACCACATGTTCATTCTCACCAACTTTCTGAGACAACATTCCTCCAATTCCGACATTATTATCATCACAATCCAGTATTTATGGCAGTGAGGGGTCGGGAAGCTTTAAAAGTGGAGCTGAGGCCAACTTTTCTTTCAATGTCTTGAAAGTATGCTGGCAAAAAACTGTTCATTCACACTTTTGGCCTTTTTTGGTCAAATCATGTAGTGGAGCAGCTATAGTTGCAAAGTCCTTCACAAACTTCCGGTAATAAGTACAGAGTCCCAAGAAACTTCTTAACTGTGACCCAAGTAAAGCACCTCTTTCTGGAACAAGTGGCATTTCTTGGGATGGAGTTTGAGGTTTTCTGCTTTCAAATGCTTGAATACTTCCTCTAGCTGGGACATTTCCTCATCAAACGTTGTTGCAAACACAATGACATCATCCAGGTACACTATCCTCCGTTATAGGCTTTCCATTACTCTTTCCATCAGTCTCTCAAATGTTGCCGGAGCATTG
>NW_013882225.1:0-290 GCF_000517525.1 Limulus polyphemus
TTTAACTAAATTTAAATTATCAGTTAACTCGGCTTTGGACTATCTGAAATTGTAATACGTAACAAAATGTATACTAATTTAACAAAAAATAAGAAGATCAAATCTTGAAACAAACCACTGAAATTATAAAAATTCTGTATAAGCTTACTACAGCTGAAAAAAGTAGGGATTTTTTTAATCATTACTAATATTAATTTATATGTTAGACAAACAATTGGTCTATACTGCTAGTAGTATATACTTCTAGTCCTAACGTAAAAATCATCTTAATACTAGAAATAAACGACATT
>NW_013882226.1:0-557 GCF_000517525.1 Limulus polyphemus
CTTAGCAAGCATTTTGTTCTCTTGTATGGGATTACAAGCTTAGCAAGCATAAACTTTTCTAAGGTTAACAAACTTAGCAAGCATAATCTTGTTTGGGGTAATAAACTTAGCAAGCATATTCTTGTATGGGGTTAACAAACTTAGCAAACATACTTTTATCTGGGATTAACAAACTGATAAAGCATACTCTTGTATGGGATTAACAAGCTTAGCAATCATAAACTTTTCTGAGGTTAACAAACTTAGCAAACATAATTTTGTCTGGGCTAACAAACTTAGCAAGCATTTTGTTCTCTTGTATGGGATTAACAAGCTTAGCAAGCATAAACTTTTCTGAGGTTAACAAACTTAGCAAGCATAATCTTGTTTGGGGTAATAAACTTAGCAAGCATATTCTTGTATGGGGTTAACAAACTTAGCAAACATACTTTTATCTGGGATTAACAAACTGATAAAGCATACTCTTGTATGGGATTAACAAGCTTAGCAATCATAAACTTTTCTGAGGTTAACAAACTTAGCAAACATAATTTTGTCTGGGCTAACAAACTTAGCAA
>NW_013882227.1:0-290 GCF_000517525.1 Limulus polyphemus
TACTCTCAATAAAAAGACAAAAGATTTAACTATACTGTTTACTTTAAATAAGAAGACACAAGATTTAACGATACTGTGTACTGTCAATAAGAAGACACAATATTTAAAATAATGTGTCATGTCAATAAGAAGACACAATATTCAACGATAATGTGTACTGTCAGTCAGAAAACACAAGATTTAACGATAATGTTTCCTGTCAAAAAGGAGACACAAGATTTAACAATACTGTGTAGTCGATAAGAAGACACAAGATTTAACAATACTGTGTACTGTCAATAAGAAGACAA
>NW_013882228.1:0-289 GCF_000517525.1 Limulus polyphemus
GTGTCTTCTTTTTGACAGGACACATTATTGTTAAATCTTGTGTTTTCTTACTGACAGTACACATTATCGTTGAATATTGTGTCTTCTTATTGACAGTACAGAGTATCGTTAAATCTTGTGTCTTCTTATTGACAGTATAGAGTATCGTTAAATCTTGTGCTTTTTTTGACAGTACAAAGTATCGTTAAATCTTGTGTCTTCTTATTGACAGTACACAGTATCGTTAAATCTTGTGTCTTCTTATTGACAGTACACATTATTGTTAAATCTTGTGTTTTCTTACTGACAG
>NW_013882229.1:0-290 GCF_000517525.1 Limulus polyphemus
CCCCACGGCTGAAAGGGCAAGCATGTTTGGTGTGACGGGGATTCGAACCCACGACCCTCAGATTGCGAGTCGAGCTCCCTAACCACCTGGCCATGCCCGGCCTATTTGTAAAGACTCCATCGTTCCAAAGTTTTTGGTTGTTGTTTTTTCTGTCGTGTTTTATATAATATTAATAGTTTAGAAAATGGTTTGATTATGATGTAACTGTGTCAATAATATAGATCGTATCACTTTTTATCTATTGAATTTTCTTTATGCTGACATATCTAGTTAAGCCTACGCTAACCAAA
>NW_013882230.1:0-290 GCF_000517525.1 Limulus polyphemus
ACACAAGATTTAAAAATACTGTGTCCTGTCAATAAGAAGATACAGGATTTATCAATAATGTGTCCTGTCAATAAGAAGACACAAGATTTAACAATACTGTGTCCTGTCAATAAGAAGACTCAAAATATAACAAAATTGTATCCTGTCAATAAGAAGATAAAGGATTTATCAATACTGTGTACTGTCAATAAGAAGACACAAGATTTAACAATAATGTGTCCTGTCAATAAGAATATACAGAATTTATCAATACTGTGTACTGTCAATAAGAAGACACAAGATTTAACAAT
>NW_013882231.1:0-289 GCF_000517525.1 Limulus polyphemus
ATCTACCTGATCTTAACGTTCCAGTATCTACCTGATCTTAACGTTCCTATATCTTCCTGTTCTTAACGTTCCAATATCTACCTGATCTTAACGTTCCAATATCTACCTGATCTTAACGTTCCAGTATCTACCTGATCTTAACGTTCCTATATCTTCCTGTTCTTAACGTTCCAATATCTGCCTGTTCTTAACGTTCCAATATCTACCTGTTCTTAACGTTCCAATATCTGCCTGTTCTTAACGTTCCAATATCTACCTGATCTTAACGTTCCAATATCTACCTGATCTT
>NW_013882232.1:0-290 GCF_000517525.1 Limulus polyphemus
ATATCCTGTCCCAGTGTTTCCTGAGCGTTATTAAGTCAGTAGGGAATAACTATATCCTGTTCCAGTGTTTCCTGAGCATTATTAAAGCCAGTAGGGAATAACTAGTCCTGTTCCAGTGTTTCCTGAGCATTATTAAAGCCAGTAGGGAATAACTATGTCCTGTTCCAGTGTTTCCTGAGCATTATTAAGTCAGTAGGGAATAACTATGTCCTGTTCCAGTGTTTCCTGGGCATTATTAAGTCAGTAGGGAATACCGTTGTCTTGTTCCAGTGTTTCTTGAACATTACTGA
>NW_013882233.1:0-401 GCF_000517525.1 Limulus polyphemus
ACATCATATTTGATGTTAGGTAGATAAAGTTGCAAGGTGGGTTAGAGTGAAAGATAGATAGGATAGAGAAAATGTGATGTTAGGTAGATAAAGTTGCAAGGTGGGTTAGAGTGAAAGATAGAGAAAATGTGATGTTAGTAGATAAAGTTGCAAGGTTGGTTAGAGTGAAAGATAGAGAAAATGTGATGTTAGGTAGATAAAGTTGCAAGGTGGGTTAGAGTGAAAGATAGAGAAAATGTGATGTTAGGTAGATAAAGTTGCAAGGTGGGTTAGAGTGAAAGATAGAGAAAATGTGATGTTAGGTAGATAAAGTTGCAAGGTTGAGTTAGAGTGAAAGATAGAGAAAATGTTTCACTCTAACCCACCTTGCAACTTTATCTACCTACATCATATTCTCTATC
>NW_013882234.1:0-320 GCF_000517525.1 Limulus polyphemus
TCAACATGATAATAAAAAATGTTCATTATGGTAAACGAAATAATAACTTGATCTAAGTAAGAGCTTTTTTATTCTTTTCGATTTGTAACATATCCTTACGTGACAGAAAAAAATAATATTATTTTCGAAATCTGTATAGCTAAATTATGAAAAGTCCGTTATTAAAACCAAAACAACTTTTACGAAATTGAAATTCGCAGGCCTGTGTTATAGTTTATTCTGAAACATTCGTTTAGGTCAGTAGAATTCCGATGGTTCGAGCTCTCCCAGAAGTGATAAATTAATATATATCATATTGTAACTCTTCATAAATCATAAGG
>NW_013882235.1:0-291 GCF_000517525.1 Limulus polyphemus
ATGACGCAATAGCTAGTATCGTTCTATGACCCACTGTTGACTTTAGTCAACAGCCAATGTGTTTATTACTTCATATATTTACAACATATCTACATGAGTTTGTTTAAGACCGACTATATTGAAAAGGACCCAATAGCTAGTATCGTTCTATGACCCACTGTTGACTTTAGTCTGTATCCAGTTTGGTAATTAACTCATATATTTACAACATATCTACATGTGTTTGTTTAAGACCGACTGGATTAAATAGGACGCAATACCTATTATCGTCCTATGATCCACTGTTGACTT
>NW_013882236.1:0-449 GCF_000517525.1 Limulus polyphemus
AGGATGAGAATTGTTGTAACAATACGTTTTTTATTTCAATACACAGTCGGATGAGAATTGTTGTAACAATACGTTTTTTATTTCAATACACAGTAGGACGAGAATTGTTGTAACAATACGTTTTTATTTCAATACACAGTAGGATGAGAATTGTTGTAACTATACGTTTTTTATTTCAATACACAGTAGGATGAGAATTGTTGTAATAATACGTTTATTATCGCTAGACGGTAGTAGGGAAATAAATTTAAACTGTATAATTATTTTTTGCTAATAATTTGTTTCAGTAAGGCTAATCAAAAGCAAGAGTTGCTACGGAAAATCAAGTTCGTGCAAGCTAATAACTAAATTCAATGTTTTTACAGTAAGTATGTTTGTCATAAACAAAACTTTATATAAAAGTAAAGCAAAAATAAAGATGCAGTTCTGGGCATTATATTCCGTATTTT
>NW_013882237.1:0-319 GCF_000517525.1 Limulus polyphemus
GGTGTAACTCTAGTTACAGAATTTATAACCACCATACTCATCTTTAGCGTTATTTCGTACAACATCTCAACGAACACCTAGGTGGAACTATAGTTTCTGAATTCATAACCACCATAAAGATGAATATGGTGGTTATGAATTCGGAAACTATAGTTCCACCATGCAACTAGAATTACACCTAAGTGTTCATGAAGTAATTGTACCAAGTAAAGCAATTTATAACCACCATATTCATCTTTACCCTTACTTGGTACAACTACTGGATGAACACTTAGGTGTAACTCTAGTTACAGAAGTTATAACCACCATAATGATCTTT
>NW_013882238.1:0-290 GCF_000517525.1 Limulus polyphemus
TACTGCCTGTCATAAGACAGTCTCTGTCAATTGTCACCTTAAACTTGTTCTCACACTCTACTGCCTGTCATAAGTCAGATTCTGTCAGTTGTCACCTTAAACTTGTTCTCACACTCTACTGCCTGTCATAAGTCAGATTCTGTCAATTGTCACCTTAAACTTGTTCTCACACTCTACTGCCTGTCATAAGTCAGATTCTGTCAATTGTCACCTTAAACTTGTTCTCACACTCTACTGCTTGTCATAAGACAGTCTCTGTCAGTTGTCACCTTAAACTTGTTCTCACATTG
>NW_013882239.1:0-290 GCF_000517525.1 Limulus polyphemus
CGTCTTTAGCCTTACTTAGTACAACTACTCCATGAACACCTAGGTGTAACTCTAGTTACCGAATTTATAACTATCAAACTCATATTTAGCCTTAATTGGTACAACTACTCTATGAACACCTAGTTGTAACTCTACTTAAAAAAATTATAACAATCATACTCATCTTTAGCGTTATTTGGTACAACAACTCCACGAACACCTAGGTGTAACTCTAGTTACCGTATTTGTAACCACCATAATCATCTTTAGCGGTATTTGGTACAACAAGTCCACGAACACCTAGGTGTAAC
>NW_013882240.1:0-289 GCF_000517525.1 Limulus polyphemus
TTTAGGCATATTTTAGAAGCTGTAAGTTGTATTTATTTTTAGGTATATGTTAGAAGCTGTAAGTTGTATTTGTCTTTAGATATATTTTAGAAGCTGTAAGTTGTATTTATCTTTAGGCATATTTTAGAAGCTGTAAGTTGTATTTGTCTTTAGCCATATTTTAGAAGCTGTAAGTTGTATTTGTCTTTAGGTATATTTTAGAAGCTGTAAGTTGTATTTGTCTTTAGGCGTATTTTAGAAGCTGTAAGTTGTATTTGTCTTTAGGTATATTTTAGAAGCTGTAAGATGT
>NW_013882241.1:0-290 GCF_000517525.1 Limulus polyphemus
TCTCTTAATTTTACGAAACGTATCTTCTTTCGTACTGGTCTCCGTCTCGTTGGCTTCTGCTTCATATGGGGTTCATCTGCTTCATCAGGAAATGTCCTATCGTCGATAATAGTCACATCAGTGGTAGTAACTTCATCAAGAGCTTCACCGTTTCCCTTCTCAAAACTGAGTAGAGTTTCTTCTTCGACGGTGGCTTCTTCAGGTGGCACGTCTTCAGCGGCGTCATTTGTTCTGTTGTCTACTTCATCCCAACTGAAATGTCCTGGACCATGATAACGCCAAAGCCTGTT
>NW_013882242.1:0-290 GCF_000517525.1 Limulus polyphemus
TTAATAATGTAACTTAAAGCTGTATTTATATTCGGTAATAATGTAAGTTAAAGCTATATTTATAATCGTTATTAATGTAACTTAAAGCTATATTTATAATCGGTAATAATGTAACTTAAAGCTCTATTTATATTCGGTAATAATGTAACTTAAAGCTGTGTTTATAATCAGTAATAATGTAACTTAAAGCTGTATTTATATTTGGTAATAATGTAACTTAAAGCTGTATTTATATTCGGTAATAATGTAACTTAGAATTATAATTATAATCGTTTATAATGTAACTTATA
>NW_013882243.1:0-290 GCF_000517525.1 Limulus polyphemus
AAGTTAATGAAAAAATCAGTTATCAGTGGAATGTAAAAAGCTGCACCAAATACATAAATTAATGAAAAAATCGGTTATCAGTGGAATGTAAAAAGCTGCATCAAATACATAAATTAAAGAAAAAAATCGGTTATCAGTGGAATGTAAAAAGCTGCACCAAGTACATAAATTAATGAAAGTATCAGTTATCAGTGGAATGTAAAAAGCTGCATCAAATACATAAATTAATGAAAGTATCAGTTACCAGTGGAATGTAAAAAGCTGCATCAAATACATAAATTAATGAAAGA
>NW_013882244.1:0-580 GCF_000517525.1 Limulus polyphemus
TACGCTTTCAGGGAAGCCAATAAAAGAGTAACAAAAAACGACCACAAAAATCGTAAAACTAATACTAGAAAGTTAGAATTTTGTAAGTAAAGGTGCAATGTTCCCACGAACCTTCCATAAACAAATTAAGAAGATTAGTCTAAATTTGACGACTTACTGGTACAAAACGCAAAATCTCTCGTAACTCCTTTAAAACGAATAGTAGGAAGGTGAAACTTTGCATGATACTGTGGAACGAACTAGTTAATATACATACCGAATTTGGTTAAGATCCATCGATTTAGTAAAAGGTAGCAGGAAATCGATAACAGAGCATAATTGAAAAGCTTCACTGCAGTACACATACTCTTTCAAAAAGCCAATATAGTAAAAAAGGACCAAAAATGACGGAAAAATGATAATACGAAGCTTTTATTTTGCATGTGATTACGCAAATATGCAACGAACGTTCATAAAAAAAATTGAGAAGATCCGTCCAAATGGAACGAAGTACTGGTACAAAACGCAAAACCTTCCATAACTCCCTTAAAATGAAAGGTAGGAGGGTTAAACTCTGCATATAACTGTGAACGATAAAGTG
>NW_013882245.1:0-290 GCF_000517525.1 Limulus polyphemus
ACTATCTTCATGAGATGTCAGTCTCCACTTTAGTCTTTAAATTATGACGATGATTTTGCCGTTATCTTCACGAGATGTCAGTCTCTACTTTATTTATTAAATTATGACGATGATTTTGCCACTATCTTCACGAGATGTCAGTCTCTACTTTAGTCTTTAAATTATGACGATGATTTTGCCGTTATCTTCATGGGATGTCAGTCTCTACTTTATTCTTTAAATTATGACGATGATTTTGCCGTTATCTTCATGAGATGTCAGTCTCTACTATAGTCTTTAAATTATGACGA
>NW_013882246.1:0-287 GCF_000517525.1 Limulus polyphemus
CACATAAAGTATTGTAGCTTCCATATATATTCACATAAAGTATTGTAGCTTTCATATATATTCACATAAAGTGTTGTAGCTTCCATATATATTCACATAAAGTATTGTAGCTTCCATATATATTCACATAAAGTATTGTAGCTTTCATATATATTCACATAAAGTATTGTAGCTTCCATATATATTCACATAAAGTATTGTAGCTTCCATATACATCACATAAAGTGTTGTAGCTTTCATATATATTCATATAAAGTATTGTAGCTTCCATGTACATCACATAAAGT
>NW_013882247.1:0-290 GCF_000517525.1 Limulus polyphemus
TAGTATCGTTAAATCTTGTGTCTTCTTATTGACAGTACACAGTATCGTTAAATCTTGTACCCTCTTATTGACAGGACACATTATTGTTAAATCTTGTGTTTTCTTACTGACAGTACACAGTATTGTTAAATCTTGTGTCTTTTATTGACAGTACACAGTATAGTTAAATCTTTTGTCTTCTTATTGATAGTACACAGTATACGTTAAATCGTGTGTCTTATAATTGAAAGTACACAGTATCGTTAAATCTTGTGTCTTCTTATTGACAGTACACAGTATCGTTAAATCTT
>NW_013882248.1:0-944 GCF_000517525.1 Limulus polyphemus
CTCTACTCAATCTTTAGTTTTTATGATGTTTTCCAATAGTTATTTCATAATCTCTTTTCAAAATTTCGGCTGGCTTCGATTTTACTGTTTTTTTGTCTTCAGTTATATTTTAAACAAAAAATACTTTTAAAGAAAAGAATATTCAAACAAAATCAAAGATCTAAGAGACCATGGAGTCTTCTATTAAAATAAACTACACCTTTTGTATTGTTTTTTACGCTGGGTTAGCGAAAGTTCAATTTTGTTTTACCTTTTATGATTATATAGTTTTTACGTTAATGTTATAAATTTCACATCGCATATTATTTTTAGTTAATGCTTTTGATGAAAGGATATCCATTTTGAAAGTCTTACATCAAGGGCTTCTTTGTATTGAAATATGAGGAAAAACAATTTTTTTCAAAATTTGAGCAAAAACATTGGCTATAGCCTTGGCTTTTCGGTGAAAATATGAATTTTTTTGGAAAATATAAAAAAGTGCTTTTTGGTTAATGCTATGATGTCTCAATCTTATGTTTTCCTTGAAAATAAACACCACCCGCTATTTTCCTATTAATTTTGCGTCCAAAAAGCACTTTTTTATATTTTCCAAAAAAATTCATATTTTCACCGAAAAGCAAAGGCTCAAATTTTGCTCAAAAGACATCATAGCATTAACTAAAAATAATATGCGATGTGAAAATTATAACATTAACGTAAAAAATTATATAATCATAAAAGGTAAAACAAAATTGAACTTTCGCTAATTCGATTTTACTGTTTTTTTGTCTTCAGTTATATTTTAAACAAAAAATACTTTTAAAGAAAAAAATATTCAAACAAAATCCAAGATCTAATAGACCATGGAGTCTTCTATTAAAATAAACTACACCTTTTGTATTTTTTTTACCCTCGGGGCAGCCGAAATCTTGATAAGAGATTATGAAATAACTATTGGGAATTTT
>NW_013882249.1:0-290 GCF_000517525.1 Limulus polyphemus
CCTGGTATAAAACTTTACATCTAGTATAAAACTTTACATCTAGTATAAAACCATACATCTAATATAAAACTTTACACCTGGTATAAAACTTTACATCTGGTATAAAACTTTACATCTAGTACAAAACTTTACATCTAATATAAAACTTTACATCTGGTATAAAACTTTACATCTAGTACAAAACTTTACATCTAATATAAAACTTTACACCTGGTATAAAACTTTACATCTAGTATAAAACTTTACATCTAGTACAAATCTTTACATCTAGTATACAACTTTACATCTAG
>NW_013882250.1:0-290 GCF_000517525.1 Limulus polyphemus
AGATAACCCAATCTGTGTAGAATCCGTTGAACACATTTCGGGCTCATCCCACCAACTTTGGCCACTTCTGCAGTCGTTAATCTGGGATCCATTTCGATGCTCCTCTTGACAACCCTTTTTGTCCTCTCCGATGGACCAGGACGACCCGGACGCTGCTCAGTTGTTTCCTTGCCGTGTTTCATGAACTGCACGATGATTCTGTTGACTGTCGAAAGCGGGATTTCCAAATTTTGCGAACTTTGCTGGTGACTTATTCCACCATCTGCTTGACCAACTATCCTTCCTCTAAC
>NW_013882251.1:0-290 GCF_000517525.1 Limulus polyphemus
GTTAGTTTCTATTTTACTATGCAACCTGTTCTTGATAATATTTGTTTTTGATCCGACTATACAACATGCCCTAGATAACATTTGTTTTTGTTCCGACTATACAACCTTTCCTTCATAACGTTAATTTTAATTTTACTATGCACCCTATTCTTGATAATATTTGTTTTTGTTCCGACTATACAACTTGCCCTTGATAACATTTATTTTTCTTTTGACAATATAAACTTTCCTTGATAACGTTAGTTTATATTTTACTATGCAACCTGTTCTTGATAACATTTGTTTTTGTT
>NW_013882252.1:0-290 GCF_000517525.1 Limulus polyphemus
TACTGTCAATAAGGAGACATAATTTAACAATACTGTGTCCTGTCAATAAGAAAATACAGGATTTATCAATACTGTGTACTGTCAATAAGGAGACATAATTTAACAATACTGATTCCTGTCAATAAGAAGATAAAGAATTTATCAATACTGTGTACTGTCAATAAGAAGACAAAAGATTTAACGATACTGTGTACTATCATAACAAGTCATAAGATTTAATGATACTGTGTACTATCAATAAAAAGACACAAGATTTAAAAATACTGTGTCCTGTCAATAAGAAGATACAG
>NW_013882253.1:0-324 GCF_000517525.1 Limulus polyphemus
CTGTGGGCACTGTAAGGGGCTTGCCGTTGTCTGGGGCTGATTAAATCGATGATCAATGTATCCTCTTTGTGTAACACACAACAAATCATTCTTTAACGTATCTAATTCGCTTTTAAATTTACTGATGTTTTCCATTTGTACCTCTTGCCATTGTTGTTGATTTTCCTGTAGTTTCTGCTGACTTTCTTCCTGTTTCCTTTCTTGTTCCATTTGCCACTGCTGTAATCTCTCTTCTTGTTTAATTTCTCGTTCTTCTTGTTTCTTTTCTTTTTCCTCTAACAACTGCTGTGAAATTTCTCTTCTTGTTTCTTTTCTTTTTCCTCC
>NW_013882254.1:0-284 GCF_000517525.1 Limulus polyphemus
GTTAAATCTTGTGTCTTCTTATTGACAGTTCACAGTATTGTTAAATCTTGTGCTTTTTATTGGACATTACACAGTATCGTTAAATCTTGTGTCTTCTTATTGAGAGTACACAGTATTGTTAAATCTTGTGTCTTCTTATGGACAGTATACAGTATAGTTAAATCTTGTGTCTCCTTAATGAGAGTACACAGTATTGTTAAATCTTGTGTCTTCTTATGGACAGTATACAGTATAGTTAAATCTTGTGACTTCTTATTGACAGTACACAGTATCGTTAAATCTTA
>NW_013882255.1:0-290 GCF_000517525.1 Limulus polyphemus
CATTGATGTCCACAAAATGCAAAGCATCACTTTCTGCAGATGGAGACCAGGTTTTGGGATAGGAAGTGGTTTTTGTCTAGGACTGAGCCAATGTTTTTGGCATTTAATATTAGCATAGAGAATCCATTTTTCATCACCGGTGACAATTCTGTCCCAAAATGGTTCACGTGCATTATGCGCCAGAAGAGACAAAACAACGTTTACACATTGGAAACGATGATCATCAGAGAGTTTGTGAGGCACCCAAACACCTTCTTTATGGAGTTTTCCCATGTCCCTTAGGTGTTTAC
>NW_013882256.1:0-290 GCF_000517525.1 Limulus polyphemus
GGTTTATTCTGATATTTTGGAAATGGTTCAAACTCAGTAGTGACAACAATAAAACTCATATGTTGGTTGTGAAACAGGCTAAATACTAAATAATACAGGGAAGCTATGCCATTCTCACAGTTGGGGGTCTCAATACATTGAAGTTTCGCATTCCAACATAAATCTTGCCTGTAATGAAAGGAATGTGACCAGGACTTGTCTTTTAAGTGCTGTAAAGTAATTTTCTTTGTAATTTATGGTGTCTGTATCGTTTGGTAATCTCTTCTAACATGATGTATCAAGTAACAAGG
>NW_013882257.1:0-717 GCF_000517525.1 Limulus polyphemus
CTTATTGACAGTACACAGTATCGTTAAATCTTGTGTCTTCTTATTGACAGTACACAGTATCTTTAAATCTTGTGTCTTCTTATTTACAGTACACAGTATCGTTAAATCTTGTGTCCTCTTATTGACAGGACACATTATTGTTAAATCTTGTGTTTTCTTATTGACAGTACACAGTATCGTTAAATCTTGTGTCTTCTTATTGACAGTACACAGTATCATTAAATCTTCTGTCTTCTTATTGACAATACACAGTATCGTTAAATCTTTTGTCTTTTATAGATAGTACACAGTATTGTTAAATCTTATGTCTTCTCTTTGACAGTACATATACTGACACAAGATTTAACGAAGTCAATAAGAAGACACAAGATTTAACGATACTGTGTACTTTCAATAAGAGGACACATTATTGTTAAATCTTGTGTTTTCAATAAGAAGACACAAGATTTAACGATACTGTGTACTGTCAATAAGAAGACACAATATTCAACGATAATGTGTACTGTCAGTAAGACAGTGCACAGCAAGATTAAAAGATACTGTCAATAAGAAGACATACTGTGTACAAGACACAAGATTTAACGACCTTGACAGGACACATTATCGTTAAATCATGTGTCTTTTTATAGATAGTACACAGTATTGCTAAATCGTGTGTCTTCTTAAGAAGAGTACACAGTATTGTTAAATCTTGTGTCTTCTTATTGGGAGTACACC
>NW_013882258.1:0-290 GCF_000517525.1 Limulus polyphemus
CTACAGTCCAAGAAACAACTAACCTACGTCCAACTTATGTAATCTATATTGTATTAATCGGTTTCTACAGTCCAAGAAACAACTAACCTACGTCCAACTTATGTAATCTATATTGTATTAATCAGTCCAAGAAACAACTAACCTACGTTCAACTTGTGTAATCTATATTGTATTAATCGGTTTCTACAGTCCAAGAAACAACTAACCTACGTCCAACTTATGTAATCTATATTGTATTAATCGGTTTATACAGTCCAAGAAACAACTAACCTACGTCCAACTTATGTAAT
>NW_013882259.1:0-550 GCF_000517525.1 Limulus polyphemus
AAATATGTATATAAGACAACTTTAAATATATAAATATGTATATAAAACAACTTTAAATATATAAATATGTATATAAGACAACTTTAAATATATAAATATGTATATAAGACAACTTTAGATATATAAATATGTATATAAGATAACTTTACATATATAAATATGTATATAAGATAACTTTAAATATATAAATATGTATATAAGACAACTTTAAATATATAAATATGTATATAAGACAACTTTAAATATATAAATATGTATATAAGAACTTTAAATATATAAATATGTATCGTCTTATATACATATTTATATATTTAAAGTTGTCTTAAAGTTTAAATATATAAATATGTATCTAAGACAACTTTAAATATATAAATATGTATATAAGAATTTAAATATATAAATATGTATCTAAGACAACTTTAAATATATAAATATGTATATAAGACAACTTTAAATATATATATATGACAACTTTAAATATATATATATGACAACTTTAAATATATAAATAGGTATATATAAGACAACTTTAAATATATAAATAGGTATA
>NW_013882260.1:0-290 GCF_000517525.1 Limulus polyphemus
CACAAGAACGTCGAATCTGAATCACTTGAAAAAAACACGGGGGTGCTTAACTTTTTTCCAGGTGTATATATTAAGTGTCGCTGAATTTGACTGTTAATGGTATAAATGCTGTGATGAATGTATGATGGTTAATAGTAATGGAGTTGCTATGGTTGTCTGGTATTTCTGATTTAAAGGAATGTTTTAAACCATACCGAAGATACTCTCGCTATAACTCAAAAACCTGCTTGGTGAAAAATTAGTTGGCATATATCATAGTTACAGTATAGATAAGAATCAAGATAAAAATC
>NW_013882261.1:0-439 GCF_000517525.1 Limulus polyphemus
GTTGATTGAGATAAAGTATTCTCAATATTGGTTTAACATACCCAGTTGATTGAGATAAAGTATTCTCAATATTGGTTTAACATACCCAGTTGATTGAGATAAAGTATTCTCAATATTGGTTTAACATACCCAGTTGATTGAGATAAAGTATTCTCAATATTGGTTTAACATACCCAGTTGATTGAGATAAAGTATTCTCAATATTGGTTTAACATACCCAGTTGATTGAGATAGAGTATTCTCAATATTGGTTTAACATACCCAGTTGATTGAGATAAAGTATTCTTAACATTGTCTTAACATACCCAGTTGATTGAGATAAAGTATTCTTAATATTGTCTTAACATACCCAGTTGGTTGAGATAAAGTATTCTCAATATTGGTTTAACATACTCAGTTGATTGAGATAAAGTATTCTCAATATTGGTTTAACATACTC
>NW_013882262.1:0-330 GCF_000517525.1 Limulus polyphemus
CAACATATATACATGTATTTGTTTAAGACCGACTGGATTAAATAGGACCCAATAGCTAGTATCTTTCTTTGACCCACTGTTGACTTTAGTCTGCAACCAGTTTGTTAATTAACTCATATATTTACATGTGTTTGTTTAAGACCGACTGGGTTAAATAGGACCCAATAGCAAGTATTGTTCTATGACCCACTGTTGACTTTAGTCTGCAGCCAATGTGTTACTTAACTCATATATTTACAACATATATACATGTATTTGTTTAAGACCGACTGGATTAAACAGGACCCAATAGCTAGTATCGTTCTCTGACCCACTGTTGACTTTAGTCTG
>NW_013882263.1:0-223 GCF_000517525.1 Limulus polyphemus
TTTACCATATATGTATATATCGTTGTAAGTGTTTCATCAGAAGTTTCTATTTACCATGTATATATATATCGTGTGAATGTTTAATCAGAAGTATTTATTTACCATGTATATATATTTATCGTTGTAAATGTTTAATCAGAAGTTTTTATTTACGCTATATGTATATATCGTTGTAAGTGTTTCATCAGAAGTTTCTATTTACCATGTATATATATATCGTGTG
>NW_013882264.1:0-290 GCF_000517525.1 Limulus polyphemus
TCTGATGGGAAGGCACCGTGGGAAGCACATAGAGCACAATTTGAGCTACTGGCAGAAATGAATGGATGGACAGAGGAGCAGAAAGCAGTATATCTGGCAACGAGCTTGAAGGGACAACCACTGGAAATACTTGGACAGTTGTCAGCAGACGACAGACACAACTATAGAGCACTGGTAGCGGCTCTAGAACTCAGGTATGGAACTCAAAATCAGTCTGAAGTCTACAGGGCTAGGTTTAGGACGAGAGTCTGTGCTAAAGGGGAGAGCCTGCAAGAGCTGACACGGGACTT
>NW_013882265.1:0-575 GCF_000517525.1 Limulus polyphemus
TAGGTGTAACTCTAGTTACTGAATTATAACCAACCTACTCGTCTTTAGCCTTACTTGGTACTACTACTCCATGAACAACTAGGTGTAACTCCAGTTACTGAATTTATAACCAACATACTCATCTTTAGGGTTATTTGGTACAAAAACTCCACGAACACCTAGGTGTAGCTCTAGTTACCGAATTTATGACCACCATACTCATCTTTAGCCTTACTTGGTACAACTACTCCATGAACACCTAGGTGTAACTCTATGTACAGTATTTATAACCACCATACTCATATTTAGCCTAGAGTTACACCTAGGTGTTCATGGAGTAGTTGTACCAAGTAATACCGAATTTATAACCACCATACTCAATCTTTAGCCTTACTTGGTACACCTACTCCATCAACACCTAGTTGTAACTCTAGTTTCCGATTTTATTACCTCCATACTCATCGTTAGCCTTACTTGGAACAATTACTCCATGAACACTTAGGTTTAACTCTGGTTACCTAATTTATAACCTCAATACTCATCTTTAGCGTTAGTTTGTATAACAACTCCACGAACACCTAGGTGTAACTCTAGTT
>NW_013882266.1:0-315 GCF_000517525.1 Limulus polyphemus
GTGGTAGTAACTTCATCAAGGGCTTCGCTGTTTCCCTTCTCAAAACCGGGTAGAGTTTCTTCTTCGACAGAAGCTCTTTCAGGTGACACGTCTTCAGCAGAGTCATTTGTTCCATTGTTCACTTCATCCCAACTGAAATGTCCTGGACCGTGATAACGCCAAAGCCTGTTGGCATGCACCACCTTTGGCTTACCTCGCCAACCACACTTTATCTGGAAAGTCACGTCTGCGAGACGATTCACTATGTCATATGGGCCTTCCCATGGAGAAGACAACTTAGGAGACTTTCCCTTTGGTCTTCCTGGGATTATACAA
>NW_013882267.1:0-539 GCF_000517525.1 Limulus polyphemus
GATAGTAGCTAGTACTACCTTACAATTCATTCAGGTTAGATAGTAACTAGTATTACCTTGCAATTCATTCAGTTTGAATAGTAGCTAGTGTTACCTTACAATTCATTCAGCTTGGATAGTACCTTGTGTTACTTTACAATTCATTCAGCTTGGATAGTAGCTGGTGTTACATTACAATTCATTCAGCTTGGATAATAGCTAGTATTCCCTTACAATTAATTGAGCTTTGATAGTAGCTATATTTACCTTACAATTCATTCAGCATGGACAATAGCTAGTGTTACCTTACCACTAGCTACTATCCAAGATGAATGAATTGTAAGGTAAGCTGAATGAATTTTTTATAGTAGCTAGTGTTACCTTATGAATTGTTCAGCTTGGATAATAGCCAATTTTACCTTACAATTCATTCAGCTTGGATAGTAGCTAGTGTTACCTTACAATTCATTCAGCTTGGATAGTAGCTAGTGTTACCTTACAATTCAGTTCAGCTTGGATAGTAGCTAGTGTTACCTACAATTCATTCAGCTTGGATAGTA
>NW_013882268.1:0-290 GCF_000517525.1 Limulus polyphemus
GAGTACACAGTATCGTTAAATCTTGTGTCTTCTTATTGATAGTACATAGTATTGTTAGATCTTGTGTCTTCTTATTGACAGTACACAGTGTTGGTAAATCTTGTGTCTTCTTATTGAAAGTACACAGTATCGTTAAATCTTGTGTCTTCTTATTGACAGTACAGAGTATCGTTAAATATTGTGTCTTCTTATTGACAGTACACTGTATCGTTAAATCTTGTTTCTTCGTATTGAATGTACACAGTATCGTAAAATCTTGTGTTTTCTTACTGACAATACACATTATCGTT
>NW_013882269.1:0-597 GCF_000517525.1 Limulus polyphemus
CTTCCACTGATCATCAACACGCTCCCCTACAACACTTGTCCAACCTCACCTCAACCAACATACTCCTGCTTCCACTGATCATCAACACGTTCCCCTACAACACGTGTTCCCAACCTCACCTCAACCAACACACTCCTACTTCCACTGATCATCAACAGTTCCCCTACAACACTTGTCCAACCTCATTTCAACCAACACACTCCTACTTCCACTGATCATCAACAGTTCCCCTACAACACGTGTCCAACCTCACCTCAACCAACACACTCCTACTTCCACTGATCATCAACACGCTCCCCTACAACACTTGTTCAACCTCACTTCAACCAACACACTCCTGCTTCCACTGATCATCAACACGCTCCTCTCCAACACTTGTTCAGCCTCACCTCAACCAACACACTCCTACTTCCACTGATCATCAACACGCTCCCCTACAACACGTGTCCAACCTCACCTCAACCAACACACTCCTGCTTCCACTGATCATCAACACGCCCCCCTACAACACTTGTTCATACTCACCTCAACCAACACACTCCTATTTCCACTGATCATCAACACGTTCCCCTACAACACTTTGTCCAACCTCACCTC
>NW_013882270.1:0-290 GCF_000517525.1 Limulus polyphemus
TTTCTTGTTCCAGTTGCCACTGCTGTAGTCTCTCTTCTTGTTTCTTTTCTCGTTCTTCTTGTTTATTTTCTTTCTCCTCCAACAACTGCTGTAATTTCTCTTCTTGTTTATTTTGTTGTTCGTGCTGCCATTGTTGCAGGTTTTCTTGCCACTGCTCTAATCTTTCTTCTTGTTTCTTTTCTCGTTCTTCTTGTTTCTTTTCTTTTTCCTCCAACAACTGCTGTAATCTTTCTTCTTGTTTCTTTTCACGTTCTTCTTGTTTCTTTTCTTTTTCCTCCAAAAACTGCTGT
>NW_013882271.1:0-261 GCF_000517525.1 Limulus polyphemus
GCAGACTAAAGTCAACAGTGGGTCATAGAACAGTACTAGCTATTGGGTCCTATTTAATCCAGTCGGTTTTAAACAAACACATGTAGGTATGTTGTAAATATACGAGTTAATAAATACATTGGCTACAGACTAAAGTCAACAGTGGGTCAGAGAACGATACGAGCTATTGGGTCCTATTTAATCAAGTCGGTCTTAAACAAACACAACAACAACATATCTGTTAATTAACTCATATAATTTGTTTGGTTGCAGACTAAAGTT
>NW_013882272.1:0-289 GCF_000517525.1 Limulus polyphemus
CCCCCTCCCATACCTTGTAACTTAAACACTTAGCAAGACAACTTCAAGCTGGAGTTAGAAATATATAACTTATCTCCCCCTCCCATACCTTGTAACTTAAACACTTAACAAGACAATATTAAGCAGGAGTTAGAAACATTTAACTTATCTCCCCCTCCCATACCTTGTAACTTAAACGTTTAACAAGACAACTTCAAGCAGGAGTTAGAAATATTTAACTTATCTCCCCCTCCCACACACTGTGTGTAAAGAACTGACTAAAAGAGTTGACGAAAGCTCTGATTTCCTC
>NW_013882273.1:0-290 GCF_000517525.1 Limulus polyphemus
CTTATCCCAGACTAAAGTACATTCTCACACCAGCATCTTTATTGATCCCCGACTAAAGCACATTCTCACACCAGCAGCTTTATTGATCCCAGACAAAAGTACATTCTCACACCAGCAGCTTTATTGATCCCAGACTAAATTACATTCTCACACCAGCAGCTTTATTGATCCCAGACAAAAGTACATTCTCACACCAGCAGCTTTATTGATCCCAGACTAAAGTACATTCTCACACCAGCAGCTTTACTTATCCCAGACTAAAGTACATTCTCACACCAGCAGCTTTACTT
>NW_013882274.1:0-675 GCF_000517525.1 Limulus polyphemus
GTACTATAAATACCTTGTATTATTATTGTGCTATAACTACCTTGTATTATTATTGTACTATAACTACTGTGTATTATTATTGTAGTATAACTACTGTGTATTATTACTGTAGTATAACTACTGTGTATTATTATTGTACTATAACTACTGTGTATTATTATTGTAGTATAACTACCTTGTATTATTATTACAAGGTAGTTATAGTACAATAATAATACAAGGTATTTATAGTACAGTAATAATACAAGGTATTTATAGTACAATAATAATACAAGGTATTTATAGTACAATAATAATACAAGGTAGTTATAGTACAATAATAATACAAGGTATTTATAGTACAATAATAATACACAGTAGTTATAGTACAATAATAATACAAGGTAGTTATAGTACAATAATAATACAAGGTATTTATAGTACAATAATAATACAAGGTATTTATAGTACAATAATAATACAAGGTATTTATAGTACATTATTATTGTACTATAACTACTTTGTATTATTATTGTACTATAACTACCTTGTATTATTATTGTACTATAACTACTTTGTATTAATATTTTATTATAACTATCGTGTATTATTATTGTACTATAACTACTTTGTATTAATATTTTATTATAACTATCGTGTATTATTACTGACTATAACTACTGTGCTAAACTAAAC
>NW_013882275.1:0-325 GCF_000517525.1 Limulus polyphemus
GGTTATAAATTCAGAAACCTGAGTTACACATAGGTGTTCATGTAGTAGTTGTACCAAGTTAGGCTAAAGATGAGTATGGTGGTTATAAATTCTGTAACTAGAGTTACACCTAAGTATTCATGGAGTATTTGTACCAAGTAATGCTGAAGAAGAGTATGGTGGTTATAAATTCGTTAACTATTGTTACACCTAGGTGTTCATTGAGTAGTTTTACGAAATAAGACTAAAGATGAGTATGGTGGTTATAAATTCTGTAACTAGAGTTACACCTAGGTGTTCATGGAGATGTTGTACCAAGTAAGGCCAATGATGAGTATGGTGGTTG
>NW_013882276.1:0-502 GCF_000517525.1 Limulus polyphemus
AAGATTTAACGATACTGTGTACTGTCAATAAGAAGACACAAGATTTAACATACTGTGTACTGTCAATAAGAAGACACAATATTCAACGATAATGTGTACTGTCAGTAAGAAAACAATATTTAACAATAATGTGTCCTTTCAATAAGAAGTCACAAGATTTTACGATACTGTGTACTGTCAATAAGAAGACACAAGATTCAACGATACTGTGTACTTTCAATAAGAAGACACAAGATTTAACGATACTGTGTACTGTCAATAAGAAGACACAAGATTCAACGATTCTGTCACAGTATCGTTAAATCTTGTGTCTTCTTATTGAAAGTACGTATATCTATAAAAAGACACAAGATTTAACGATACTGTGTACTGTCAATAAGAAGACACAAGATTTAACGATACTGTCTAATGTCAATAAGAAGACACAAGATTTAACGATACTGTGTACTGTCAATAAGAAGACACAATCGTTGAATATAATGTGTACTGTCAGTAAGAAACA
>NW_013882277.1:0-365 GCF_000517525.1 Limulus polyphemus
AAAATGGATATCCTTTCATCAATATTCCCAAAAGTTATTTCATAATCTGATATCAAAATTTCGGTTAGATTTAATTTTACTGTTTTTCTTTTGTCTTCAGTTATATTATAAACAAAGAATAGTTTTAAAATAAGATTATTCAAACAAAATCCCAACATCTAAAACGCAATGACGTCTTCTTATGATATAAACTGCTTTTCTTTGAATCTTTTTTACTCTGGGGTTAGCGAAAATACAATTTGTTTTTAGTTTTTCACGGGACATAATATTATTCTTCACTACAATAATGATTTAATTTTCTGTTTTCCGACGAAATAAGCACTGTCCGATATTTTCTATTAATTTTGCGCTAAAAACGCACTTTT
>NW_013882278.1:0-290 GCF_000517525.1 Limulus polyphemus
CTCTATATGCTTCCCACGGTGCTTTCCCATCGTATTCCTGTGGCTTCCTTCTTACTGAATCACTCCTATTACTGACATTCATATCTGGGATGGGACTTCTAACAGGATTGTAGATGTATGCATTAGGGTTTAGCTGCAGGGTCTGGAAGGGGCTTGTCATTGTCTGGGCTGATTAAGTCGATGGTTAATGTATCCTTCTTGTGTAAAAGACAATAAATCATTTAACGTATCTTTCGCTTTTAAATTTACTAATGTTTTCCGTTTGTACTTCTTGTTTCCTTTCTTGTTTC
>NW_013882279.1:0-369 GCF_000517525.1 Limulus polyphemus
TTAATTTTTGTAAGTATCACGAAAAAATAATTTGGCTGTTTTTAACTTTTTATAATACAGTTGGTGGATCTCGAGGGTGTATCCTTATGCCACGTTTCACTTAACAGTATTCATTGTGTGTAATTAGTTTAAAACAAAAAAACATCGAAATTGTTGTTCTTGCTAAACGTCAGCCGATCGATGCCTGTGTTATTAATATGTGAGTATCTTCACGAACGTCGGCGAATTCCATATTTAACAATATATAAAGAACTACACATTTAAACCAAATTAATTGCTTAATTAATGATAGTTATTAAAATATAAGCATTATATTCTAATTTCTATAGTTCCCATTTCTTTGTCCGCCAGTACCTTAGCGGAAAGTCT
>NW_013882280.1:0-326 GCF_000517525.1 Limulus polyphemus
GCAAAATTGCGGCGAACCTTAATAAAAAAACTCAAAACGATTCATCTAAATGAGTCTAAGTACTGGTTTAAAAAACAAAACCTTCAATAACTCCCTTAAAACGCATCGTAGAAAGGTGAAACTTCGCATGATACTGTGGAACGAACTAGTGAATATACATAGCAAAAAAGGTTAAGATCCATCAATTTAGAACCCTCTGATAGCAAGAAATCTATAACAGAGCAATATCAAAAAGCTTCACTGCACTACACATTCTCTTTCAGAAAACCAATAAAGTAATAACAAAATGGAACCACAAAAGTCTCAAGAATGATAACATGAACCTA
>NW_013882281.1:0-707 GCF_000517525.1 Limulus polyphemus
ATATTGTGGGTTTTTATCATTTGCTATTGTGATTCAAAGATAATGGTACTAATAAAAGATGAATTTCAGTTTGGCCAACAATAACAGTCTGATGGTTGCTGACCCTCATCTTAGTGACCAGAGTTTAAATGTACCAGAAAGGAATAAAAATACAACTAATTTCATACAGGTCAATCTTTATGTTATAATTTTTACTGTATATCAGACGGATACTACCAGCCATATCAACATGTGTGCTTATCATAAAAGAATCAGAAAATATATAAGCTACTGACCACTATATACAAGTACGAGGCTTCAAGAAGGGACATGAACTTTCTAGAAGCGCATGACGTGTTACTAGGGTCACGTGACCTCCGCTGTCGTAACAATATTTTCATATATTTATAACTTGGTCAGTAAAAATTAGGCCTACCATGGTAACTCTTCATAGAGTTGCTAGTGATTTAAAGGCTTCCGAGAGAGGTTACTAGATATGCGGTATTCTTGTATATAAGCCGCCAAGAAGTGACGGCAACAATGGAATGTAAATGAACTGCAGACAGAGATAGAGGCGTATTGTTGGGTCGAGGGCGTGTGTCGTTCGTTGTGAATTATAGCGTTTGTTTAACTTATAGTGTGACCGTTGAAATTAATTGAATTTCAAAGTTGTATTGAGAAAGAATAAACTAGTTTTATTTAAGAAAGGACTTGTGTCGCTAAAGTTT
>NW_013882282.1:0-290 GCF_000517525.1 Limulus polyphemus
GTATATGTATTGATGCTTACACATTGCGATCTTGTCATTATATACTGTGTATTATGTACTGGTGCTTACACATTGCGATCTTGTCATTACCTTCTGTGCATTATGTACTGGTGCTTACACATTGCGATCTTGTCATTAAAAACTGTGTATTATGTATTGATACTTACACATTGCGATCTTGTCATTACACTCTGTGTATTATGTACTGGTGCTTACACATTGCGATCTTGTCATTAAAAACTGTGTATTATGTATTGATACTTACACATTGCAATCTTGTCATTACCTTC
>NW_013882283.1:0-676 GCF_000517525.1 Limulus polyphemus
TATTTGGGTTCTATAGGCAAATGGTGTTTTTAAGTGTACTCTATTACTAAGGTTTTATAGGTGAATGTTCTTACAAGGCATATTGTGTGTGTCTTACAAAGATCAATGGTTTTACTATACTTTTGTAGGGCAGAATACAGGACCAACAACACTTATAACACGACAACAGGTACCAATACTTTTCAAGGTACGAAAGCACTAAAAACGCTGATAAATATATGATAAATAGAGGATTAGCCTTTGTATCCTTAAGACTGTGTAAACCTTCATGGTTTTACAAATTCAGTTTTTTTAATTGATCTTTGAGCTCACTCACCTAAAGGGTCTACGAGATATTTAGCGGATCTTTAAAGGTATCTTACAATTAATAGTTGAATTCATACTCCAGTTGGCTAAGCAGCAAATTTAAGGGGTTATAATGTTAAAATTCTAGGCTCGGAGGTAACCAAAAAGATAAACAAACACATCGGCTCATGTTGCTTACGTATTTTGCTAATTAAGTAAATAATTAAAAGTGTTTGATGAAGGTTACAGATTAGAAATATGGTGTATTCCATAAGTAATCGTATCTATAAATTTATTTTTCATCATTTACGTTTCTATTAGGTGTTAAAGACATTGTAAAAACAAGTAGTTTAAAATACCCAGTTTTGTATTTTAACCAAATTAACGAAAA
>NW_013882284.1:0-304 GCF_000517525.1 Limulus polyphemus
ACTGACTGGATTAAATAGGACCCAATAGCGAGTATCGTTCTATGACCCACTGTTGACTTTAGTTTGCAGCCAGTTTGTTAATTAACTCATATATTTACAAAATATCTACATGTGTTAACTTAAGTCCGACTGGATTAAATAGGACCCATTAGCTAGTATCGTTCTCTGACCCGCTGTTGACTTTAGTCTGCAGCCATTGTGTTAATTAACTCATATATTTACAACATATCTACATGTGTTTGTTTAAGAACGACTGGATTAAATAGGACGCAATAGCTAGTATCGTTCTATTGACCCACTGTTG
>NW_013882285.1:0-290 GCF_000517525.1 Limulus polyphemus
CCCTGTCACGTAGACACTATGTGTGCTTGCCAATTTACACTTAGCTCTTGGGACTTTCACGATAGGGGTTGGTGGGCGTCCCTCAGCACCAACCACTACTGGTTTCCTGAAGCTGACTTATTGGTGATATTCTTCTTACACTGGCTCCTCATATGTCCTCGCTCTCCACAGTTCCAACAAACTTTCTGGGTAGCAGCATTTCCTGCTGTAGCATCTCCGCTGTGTTGAAGTTGCTAGCGTTGAGCTCCCTTGCGTCCTGGTTTATTACAGTGCCAGCAAAGTCCCTCAAT
>NW_013882286.1:0-290 GCF_000517525.1 Limulus polyphemus
AAGTTAAAAACTGTAACTTTATAACGTTACATCTATATGACATCACGAGTTAAAAACTGTAACCTTATAACCATACATCTATATGACATCACAAGTTAAAAACTGTAACCTTATAACAATACATCTATATGACATCACAAGTTAAAAACTGTAACCTTATAACCATACATCTATATGACATCACAAGTTAAAAACTGTAACCTTATAACCATACATCTATATGACATCACAAGTTAAAAACTGTAACCTTATAACCATACATCTATATGACATCACAAGTTAAAAACTGT
>NW_013882287.1:0-345 GCF_000517525.1 Limulus polyphemus
TGTGTTCTGTCAATAAGAAGACACAAGATTTAATGATACTGTGTACTGCCAATAAGAAGACAAAAGATTTAACGATACTGTGTACTGTCAATAAGAAGACACAAGATTTAACTATACTGTGTACTGTCAATAAGAAGACACAAGATTTAACAATACTGTGTACTCTCAATAAGAAGACATACGATTCAGTAATACTAAATCTTGTGTCTTCTTAACTATACTGTGTACTGTCAATAAGAGGACAAAAGATTTAACAATACTGTGTACTCTCAATGAGAAGACACACGATGTAGCAATACTGTGTACTATCTATAAAAAGACAATAGATTGTACGATACTGTGTAC
>NW_013882288.1:0-290 GCF_000517525.1 Limulus polyphemus
AACCACTTACATTAAACAATAAACAATAACTTAATTGAATGTACAGAATTTACAAACACAAAATTAAAGTTCAACAAAGTCTCTTAATTTTACGGGACATATCATCTTCCGAAATGGTCTCCGTCTCGTTGGCTTCTGCTTCACATGGGGTTCATCTGCTTCATCAGCAAAACGTTCTATCATTGGTAACAGTCACATCAGTGGTAGTAACTTCATCAAGGGCTTCACTGTTTCCCTTCTTAAAACCGAGTACAGTTTCTTCTTCGACAGTGGCTTTTTTCAGGTGACAC
>NW_013882289.1:0-290 GCF_000517525.1 Limulus polyphemus
GCAGCCTCCGTAGATAAATTCTTCACATCGCTTATTTTCCGAATTGTAGTAATAGTTTCTGGAAGCGGCTCTACATGGGCCCGAGTCACTTGGAAGATGACAGAAATTATTTGCCTCTAAATGACTATCGGCTTTTCTACCTGTCACAACTGTAGAATATTATCGATTAGTTACTACATATGTTTTAAACATCCAAAAAGTGGATGACACTTACTGTTACCCAGTATATCACTCTTTTGCTCGTTATAAAATGTTTAGAACGATATCGATTGTCTTTTGATTTGCATGTT
>NW_013882290.1:0-290 GCF_000517525.1 Limulus polyphemus
TGGCTGGAAGATACATAAGCAGCAATGAAGCTGTATGGCGAATTCTTTCATTTCCCATACATGAACGAAGTCCAGCTGTTGTTCACTTAGCAGTACATCTAGAAATTGGACAACACGTTTATTTCACAGCTGCAAATGTGCAACAAATAACGTTAACTGCTTTCTTTACATTATGTCAAAATGACGTGTTTGTAAAAACACTGCTGTATTCGGAAGTTCCTACGTATTACACATGGAATGCGAGTAGAAAATCATTTGAACAACGCAAACGAGGAGAGTGAGTCGACAGA
>NW_013882291.1:0-289 GCF_000517525.1 Limulus polyphemus
TCCAACCAAGGAGCCTGTCTATTTTTTATACCGCGGTTAATTAGTGTGAAGCTTAACTTTGTTGGTCATATAAACAATGTGAAATGCCCCAAAGTCCAACCAAGGAGCCTGTCTATTTTTTATACCGCGGTTAATTCGTGTGGAAGCTTAACTTTGTTGGTCATATAAACAATGTGAAATGACTCAAAGTCCAACCAAAGAGCCTGTCTATTTTTTATACCGCGGTTAATTAGTGTGAAAGCTTAACTTTGCTGGTCATATAAACAATGTGAAATGACTCAAAGCCCAG
>NW_013882292.1:0-523 GCF_000517525.1 Limulus polyphemus
ATAAATACTGTTTGGTATCAAACCACATATAACATCTGTATAAAGATATTTAGTGGTATCAAACCTTCTACAAAATCTGTATCAAGATATTTAGTGACTATAAACTTTGTTTGGATCAAAGTACCTACAACATCTGTATACAGTCACTAAATATCAATACCAAACAATGTTCAAAGTCACTAAATATCTTTATATGGATGTTGTAGATGGTTTGATACCAAACAATGTTTATACAAACCATCTACAACATCCATATAAAGATATTTAGTGACTTTGAACATTGTTTGGTATTAAACCACCTACAACATCTGTATAAAGATATTTAGTGACTATAAACATTGTTTGGTATCAAACCATCTACAACATCTGTATCAAAATATTTAGTGACTATAAACATTGTTTGGTATCAAACCACTTACATTATCTGTATCAAGATATTTAGTGACTATAAACATTGTTTGGTATTAAACCACTTACAACATCTGTATAAAGATATTTAATGACTATAAATATTGTTTGGTAT
>NW_013882293.1:0-309 GCF_000517525.1 Limulus polyphemus
GCTTTTAGATACAACAACAGGTTTTATACCATTCTGTACGCTTTTAGATACAACAACAGGTTTTATACCATTCTGTACGATTTTAGATACCACAAACAGGTTTTATACCATTCTGTACACTTTTAGATACAACAACAGGTTTTATACCATTCTGTACGATTTTAGATACCACAAACAGGTTTCATACCATTCTGTACACTTTTAGATACCACAAACAGGTTTTATACCATTCTGTACACTTTTAGATACCACAAACAGGTTTCATACCATTCTGTACACTTTTAGATACCAACAAACAGGTTTTATACC
>NW_013882294.1:0-288 GCF_000517525.1 Limulus polyphemus
GAACACAAATAGTGTGTGATAAATGTAAAGTAAGTGATACGGTAAAACACAAATACTGTGTGATAGATGTAAAGTCAGTGATACGGTAAAACACAAATACTGTGTGATAAATGTAAGGTAAGTGATACGGTAGAACACAAATACTGTGTGATAGATGTAAAGTAAGTGATACGGTAGAACACAAATACTGTGTGATAGATGTAAAGTCAGTGATACGGTAAAACACAAATACTGTGTGATAAATGTAAAGTAAGTGATACGGTAGAACACAAATACTGTGTGATAGAT
>NW_013882295.1:0-804 GCF_000517525.1 Limulus polyphemus
TCTACAAAATATCGTGTAAGGAGGACTAAAAAGACCGTTATCAAAGTCAAAAACATCTAGTGTAAGAAGGACTAAAAAGACCGTTGTCAAAGTCGAGAGAATTCCAGTGTAAGAAGAACTAAAAAGACCGTAATCAAATATATCAAAATCTGTTGGAAGAAGGATTAAAAAGACCGTTATCAAAGTCAAAAAATTCTAGTGTAATAAAAACTAAAAAGAAAAAACCTAATGTTGGAAAAATAAAATTACCGTTATCAACGTCGAAAAAATCTGGAGTAAAAAGGACTCGGTCTTTTTAGTCCTTCTTACACGATATTTTGTAGACTTTGATAACGGCCTCTTTACTCATTTATTACACTGGACTTTGTCGATTTTGATAACGGTCTTTTTATTCCTTCTTACACTAGATTTTTTAAAATTCATAATGGTCTTTTTAGTCTTTTTTACAATAGATTTTGTCTACAATATACCGGTCTTTTTTTATCAAAGTCGAAAAAATCTAGTGTAAGGTTCTTTTTAGTCCTTCACTTGATTTCTTCGACTTTGATAACTCTTTTTAGTTCTTCTTATCGTGATCAAATCCATCAAATTCTGTTGGATGAAGGATTAAAAATACCGTTATCCAAGTCGAAAATATCTAGCGTCAGAAGGACTAAAAAGACCGTAATCAAAGTCGAAAAAACCTAAAGTAAAAAAGAATAAAAAGACCGTTATCAAAATCGAAGAAATCAAGTGTAAGAAGAACTAAAAAGACCGTTATCAAAGTCGAATAAATCTAGTGTAAGAAGGACTAAAAAGAACGTT
>NW_013882296.1:0-290 GCF_000517525.1 Limulus polyphemus
AGTTACAACACTTCTATTTGGAATGGCCATATTTTCCACAGTTACAACACTTCTATATGGAATGCCCATATTTTCCACAATTACAACACTTCTACTTGGAATGGCCATATTTCTCACAATTACAACACTTCTATTTGGAATGGCCATATTTTCCACAATTACAACACTTCTATTTGGAATGCCCATATTTTCCACAATTACAACACTTCTATTTGGAATGCCCTTATTTTCCACAATTACAACACTTCTATTTGGAATGCCCATATTTTCCACAATTACAAAACTTCTAT
>NW_013882297.1:0-290 GCF_000517525.1 Limulus polyphemus
CAGCTGTTTGTGACAGCCACACTAAATTATTGTATCTCATGGTAAGTACCATTATAAACAGTCCAGCTGTTGGTGACAGCTCATGTCGGTTCTTGTATCTCATGGTAAGTACCATTATAAACAGTCCAGCTGTTGGTGACAGCTACTATTGGTTTTTGTATCTCATGGTAAGTACCATTATAAACAGTCCAGCTGTTGGTGACAGCTACTGTCGGTTCTTGTATCTCATGGTAAGTACCATTATAAACAGTCCAGCTGTTGGTGACAGCTACTGTCGGTTCTTGTATCTC
>NW_013882298.1:0-312 GCF_000517525.1 Limulus polyphemus
ATTTATATCGGAGTTACTCTTTGTACAAATCTGAATATGAAACACATACAACTTCAAGTATTCACATATATAAATTTCTACATGCCTGTATATAAATTGTTCATCCAGTGGACCACTATTTATCATTTTCAATGCTGTATCATGGGTAATGCATTATAACATGGCTGCCTGTACTTTTGTTTATCCTAACTAGCTCAGCATAGTGGACAAGCTACTAACCTTTCAGTGCAGAAAAATTTCATATTGTAATCTACAAGGTGATTTACATATTATTTGTTAATATTCTTGACAGTGTAATCTACAAGGTGATTT
>NW_013882299.1:0-749 GCF_000517525.1 Limulus polyphemus
CCTCTAGTAGTTCTTTGTTTCATGATTCAATACAACAAACCGTATAACAGGTACATCAAATCAATGCACCTCAAACTATTTCCTCTAGTAGTTCCTTGTTTCACGATTCAATACAACAAAAGATATAACAGTTGCATCAAATCAATGCACCTCAAACTATTTCCTCTAGTAGTTCTTTGTTTCACGAATCAGTACAACAAAAGATATAACAGTTGCATCAAATCAATGCACCTCAAACTATTTCCTCTAGTAGTTCTTTGTTTCACGATTCAATACAACAAACCATATAAGGTGCATTGATTTGATGTACCTGTTATACGGTTTGTTGTATTGAGTCATGAAACAAAGAGCTACTGGAGGAAATAGTTTGAGGTGCATTGATTTGATGTATCTGTTATACGGTTTGTTGTATTGAGTCATGAAACAAAGAACTACTAGAGGAAATAGTTTGAGGTGCATTGATTTGATGTATCTGTTATATCTTTTGTTGAACTACTAGAGGTTTGTTTCATGATTCAATACAACAAACCGTATAAGGTGCATTGATTTGATGTACCTGTTATACGGTTTGTTGTATTGAGTCATGAAACAAAGAGCTACTGGAGGAAATAGTTTGAGGTGCATTGATTTGATGTATCTGTTATACGGTTTGTTGTATTGAGTCATGAAACAAAGAACTACTAGAGGAAATAGTTTGAGGTGCATTGATTTGATGTATCTGTTATATCTTTTGTTCCCTCCAGTAGTTC
>NW_013882300.1:0-347 GCF_000517525.1 Limulus polyphemus
CGTTTGTTTACCACTATATAAGTTATCAGCTGCATCTTCTTTTTTCAGGGTGGTTTTATACTTTGATTATTAATTACTTGTGTGTTGGATTAAGCTACGTTTGTTTACAACTAGATAAGCTATCAGCTGCATCTTATTTTTTCTAGGGTGGTTTTATACTTTGATTATTAATTAAGTGGGTGTTGGATTAACCTACGTTTGTTTACAACTAAATAAGTTATCAGCTGCATCTTCTTTTTTCAGGGTGGTTTTATACTTTGATTATTGATTACGTTGGTGTTGGATTAAGTAGGTGTAAACAAACGTAGAAAGCTACGTTTGTTTACAACTAGATAAGTTATCAGCTG
>NW_013882301.1:0-478 GCF_000517525.1 Limulus polyphemus
CTTGTGTCTTTTTATAGATAGTACACAGTATTGCTAAATCGTGTGTCTTCTTATTGACAGTACGCAGTATTGTTAAATATTGAGTCTTCTTATTGACAGTACACAGTATTCTTAAATATTTTGTCTTCTTATTGAAAGTAAACAGTATCGTTAAATCTTGTGTCTCTGTCAATAAGATACACAGTTTTTTGTTAAATCTTGTGTTTTCTTTTTTAAAATACACAGTATCGTTAAATCCTGTGTCTTCTTATTGACAGTACACAGTATCGTTAAACCTTGTGTATTTTTATAGATAGTACACAGTATTGGTAATTCGTGTGTCTTCTTATTGACAGTACACAGTTTTGTTAAATCTTGTGTCTTGTTATTGACAGTACACACTATTGTTAAATCTTGTGTCTTCTTATTGACAGTACACAGTTTTGTTAAATCTTGTGTCTTCTTATTGAAAGTACACAGTATCGTTAAATCTTGTGTC
>NW_013882302.1:0-446 GCF_000517525.1 Limulus polyphemus
ACCATTGAACAAAATAGTTCTCTCAACCCCAGCATCTACACTAGTCACTACAGAACACAAAGGCTGGCCATTGAACAAAATACTTCTCTCAACCCCACGCATCTACAGTAGTCACTGCAGAACACAAAGGCTGGCCATTGAAACAAAATAGTTCTCTCAACCCCAGCATCTACAGTAGTCACTACAGAACACAAAGGTTGGCCATTGAAACAAAAGACTTCTCTCAACCCCAGCATCTACAGTAGTCACTGCAGAACACAAAGGCTGACCATTGAAACAAAATAGTTCTCTCAACCCCAGCATCTACAGTAGTCACTACAGAACACAAAGGTTGGCCATTGAAACAAAATACTTCTCTCAACCCCAGCATCTACAGTAGTCACTGCAGAACACAAAGGCTGGCCATTGAAACAAAATACTTCTCTCAACCCCAGCATCTACAGTAG
>NW_013882303.1:0-478 GCF_000517525.1 Limulus polyphemus
TTTTTCTATGTAATACCCTAACCGTCTATAACTATGTTGATTTGTTTACTTTTTCTATGTAATACCCTAACCGTCTATAACTATGTTGATTTGTTTACTTTTTCTATGTAATATTCTAAGCGTCTAGAAATATGTTGATTTGTTTGTTTTTCTATGTAATACACTAACCGTCTAGAAATATGTTGATTTATTTACTTTTTCTATGTAATACCCTAACCGTCTAGAAATATGTTGATTTGTTTACTTTTTCTATGTAATACACTAACCGTCTATAACTGTGTTGATTTAACCGTCTATAACTATGTTGATTTGTTTACTTTTTCTATGTAATACCCTAACCGTCTAGAAATATGTTGATTTGTTTGTTTTTCTATGTAATACCCTAACCGTCTAGAAATATGTTGATTTGTTTGTTTTTTCTATGTAATACACTAACCGTCTATAACTATGTTGATTTGTTTACTTTTTCTATGTAATA
>NW_013882304.1:0-290 GCF_000517525.1 Limulus polyphemus
GCTAAAGATGAGTATGATGGTTATAAATTCAGAAACTAGAGTTACACCTAGGTGTTTAGGGAGTAATTGTACCAAGTAAGGCTAAAGATGAGTATGGTGGTTATAAATTCGGTAACTAGAGTTACACCTAGGTGTTCGTGTAGTTGTTGTACCAAATAACGCTAAAGATGAGTATGGTGGTAACAAATTCGGTAACTACAGTTACACCTAGATGTTCGTGGAGTTGTTGTACCAAATAACACTAAAGATGAGTGTGGGGTTACACATTCGGTAACTAAACTTACACCTAG
>NW_013882305.1:0-391 GCF_000517525.1 Limulus polyphemus
TACCGCCTGCTTGACTCGATTATCCGTGTCTAGATCTTCAATCTCTCTATTTGCAACTATTCTTCCCGTCACATTATTTGCCGGCTTATATACTATAAAAGCGCACATCTAGATTGCACTCGCCTCTTCGTTAATCTTCTAGATACTCATCACGTGTTACCAGCGTTACGTGATTTCCACTGTCGTAAGAAAATGTTACACTAACCAATTTACAAAAAGCTCGTGTTACTCGTGAGCTGTTAGGCCCGGCATGGCCAGGTGGATAAGGCGCTCGACTCGCAATCTGAGGGTCGCGGGCTCGAATCCCCGTCCCACCAAACATGCTCGCTCTTTCAGCCGTGGGGGCGGTATAATGTGACGGTCAATCCCACTATTCGTTGGTAAAAGAGTA
>NW_013882306.1:0-449 GCF_000517525.1 Limulus polyphemus
CCATAAATACAGCCTAATCACGAAGAAAGGTTTGATGTGTCACGCATACTTTCATTTTAATGTGATACTGGTTCAGTGGCCATAAATACAGCCTAATCACGAAGAAAGATTTGATGTGTCACGCATACTTTCATTTTAATGTGATACTGGTTCAGTGGCCATAAATACAGCCTAATCACGAAGAAAGATTTGATGTGTCACACGTAGTTTCATTTTAATGTGATACTGGTTCAGTGGCTATAAATACAGCCTAATCACGAAGAAAGGTTTGATGTGTCACACGTAGTTTCGTTTTAATGTGATGCTGGTTCAGTGGCCATAAATACAGCCTAATCACGAAGAAAGGTTTGATGTGTCACGCATACTTTCATTTTTGTTATTGGAGGATTCTCCATGGCCCACTAGATATATAGTTATTCAAACTAGTGTCTGTAAGCTCATGATATGTT
>NW_013882307.1:0-290 GCF_000517525.1 Limulus polyphemus
GTCGAGCGCCGTAACCACCTGGCCATGCCGGGCCAACTGTGAGTAAAAGATTACTAAAGTTTAGTTTTGCTTATATAAATATCAACTTGATCACATTATTATTTTGTAACAATGAAGTCAATAACGGTAGTTTAGTTTCGCTGACAAAAGAATGTTTCTCCCCCAAAAACATATTGTTACGACAGCGGAAGTCACGTGAAGCTGGTAACACGTGATGAGTTTCTAGAATGATCATGAAGGCCCGAGTGCATTCCAGGCGCCCTATTTTTAGTATTGTTACGTCTCCGTTT
>NW_013882308.1:0-555 GCF_000517525.1 Limulus polyphemus
TACAACTTAGTCATCTAAGCCAGTAATGTTACATGGAAGTAATTCACAGTAAAGGTTTGATCTAGTTTTAATACTGTATGTTTCTTCACTGGTACAACTTATTGATCTAAGCCAGTAATGTTAGATGGAAGTGATTCACAGTAAAGGTTTGGTCTAGTTTTAATACTGTATGTTTCTTCACTGGTACAACTTATTGATCTTAGCCAGTAATGTTACATGGAAGTAATTCATAGTAAAGGATTGGTCTAGTTTTAATACTGTATGTTTCTTCACTGGTACAATTATTCATCAACATTACTGGCTTAGTATTAAAACTAGACCAAACCTTTACTGTGAATCACTTCCATGTAACATTACTGGCTTAGGGTTTGGTCTAGTTTTAATACTGTATGTTTTTCACTGGTACAACTTATTCATGTATTAAAACTAGACCAAACCTTTACTGTGAATCACTTCCATGTAACATTACTGGCTTAGTGTATGTTTCTTCACTGGTACAACTTATTGATCTAAGCCAGTAATGTTAGATGGAAGTGATTCACAGTAAAGGTTTGG
>NW_013882309.1:0-291 GCF_000517525.1 Limulus polyphemus
CATCAAGGGTATCTTTGTATTGAAATATGAAGAAAAACAATTTTTTTCAAAATTTCGCAAAAAACATGGGCTATAGCCTTTGGTTTTGGGTGATAATAGGAGTTTTTTTGGAAAATGGAAAAAAGTGTTTTTTTTGATGGAAAATTAATAGAAAAATATCCGATAGTGCTTATTTCGTCGGAAAACTCAAAATTGAGACATTATAACACTGAAGAAAAACATTATGTCACTATAAATGCTAAAAAAATTAACTTTCGCAAATTCAGACAAAAACAATCCAAAAGGTGGAGT
>NW_013882310.1:0-522 GCF_000517525.1 Limulus polyphemus
CCCAATGTGACTTTATTCAACCTAAAGTTTCCGTTGATTCTTTTAGTCTGTTTACACCCACTGTGACTTTATTAAACCTTGAGTTTTCGTTAATTCTTTTAGTCTGTTTACACCCAGTGTGACTTTATTCAACCTAGAGTTTTCGCTGATTCTTTCAGTCTGTTTACACCCACTGTGACTTTATTCAACCTAGAGTTTCCGTTGATTCTTTTAGTCTGTTTACACCCAGTGTAACTTTATTCAACCTAGAGTTTCCGTTAATTCTTTTTGTCTGTTTACACCCAGTGTAATAAACAGACTAAAAGAATTAACGGAAACTCTAGGTTGAATAAAGTCACACTGGGTGTAAACAGACTAAAAGAATCAGCGAAAACTCTAGGTTGAATAAAGCACCCAGTGTAACTTTATTCAACCTAGTGTTTCCATTAATTCTTTTAGTCTGTTTACACTCAGTGTAACTTTATTCAACCTAGAGTTTCCATTAATTCTTTTAGTCTGTTTACACTCAGTGTAACTTTATTC
>NW_013882311.1:0-288 GCF_000517525.1 Limulus polyphemus
ATCCTATGTACTATCAATAAGAAGACAAGATTTAACGATACTGTGTACTATCACTAACAAGCCACAAGAATTAACGATAGTGTGTACTGTCAATAAAATACACAAGTTTAACAATGCTGTGTACTGTCAATAAAAAGACACATGAATTAACGATACTGTGTACTATCAATAAAAAGACACAAGTTTTAACAATGCTGTATACTGTCAATAAGAAGACACAAGATTTAACGATACTGTGTACTATCAATAACAAGCCATAAGATTGAACGATACTGTGTACTATCAATA
>NW_013882312.1:0-289 GCF_000517525.1 Limulus polyphemus
GAAAACAAAACAAGAGGATCTAAATGTTACTGACTGAAGATAAAAACAACAGAAAAACTACATGTTACTGATTAATGAAAACAAAACAAGACTATCTGAATATTACTGACTGAAGATAAAAACAACAGAAAACTACATGTTATTCATTAATGAAAACAAAACAAGAAGATCTAAATGTTACTGATTTAGGGGGAAACATAACTGTGACTGACTGAGGAAGAAACGACAAAACACAAATTTTACTAAATGTAGTAAAGCCTACATATTGCTAAATGAGCAACACATAAAC
>NW_013882313.1:0-290 GCF_000517525.1 Limulus polyphemus
TGTTACCAAGTATTGTATATGTAGAAACTAGATTATTGATGTTACCAAGTATTATATATGTAGAAACTAGATTACTGACGTTACCAAGTATTGTATATGTAGAAACTAGATTATTGACGTTACCAAGTATTATATATGTAGAAACTAGATTATTGACGTTACCAAGTATTATACATGTAGAAACTAGATTATTGACGTTACCAAGTATTATATATGTACAAACTAGATTATTGATGTTACCAAGTATTATATATATGTAGAAACTAGATCATTGATGTTACCAAGTATTG
>NW_013882314.1:0-358 GCF_000517525.1 Limulus polyphemus
ATAACTGTCTTTCCTAGGCCTTCATAGACTAGATTTTCGACTCTGATAACGGTATTTTTAGCCCTTTTTCCACTTGATTTTTTTTACTTTGATAACGGGTTTTAATTTTTCTTCTACTAGATTTTGTCGAAGTTCATAACGATCTTTTAGTCCTCTTTCCACTAGATTTTGTTGACATTTATAAGGGTCCTTTTAGTACGTTTTCCACTAGATTTTGTTGCCTTTGATAACGGGTTTTTAATTTTTCTTCTACTAGATTTTGTCGTAGTTCACATCTGTCTTTTTAGGCCTTCATAGACTAGATGTTTTCGACTTTGATAAAGGTCATTTGAGCCTTTCTTATACTATATTTAATAAC
>NW_013882315.1:0-289 GCF_000517525.1 Limulus polyphemus
TGTGTCCTGTCAATAACAAGACACAATATTTAACAATACTGTGTACTCTCAATAAGAAGACACACGATTTAGAAATACTGTGTAGCATCTATAAAAAGACAAAAGATTTAACGATAGTGTGTACTGTCAATAAAAGCACTCAAGATTTAACGATACTGTGTACTGTCAATAAGAAGACACAATATTCAACGATACTGTGTACTGTCAATAAGAAGACACAAGATTTAACAATACTGTGTACTGTCAATAAGAAGACACAAGATTTAACGATACTGTGTACTGTCAAAAA
>NW_013882316.1:0-290 GCF_000517525.1 Limulus polyphemus
TTAACATGTGCCGTGCCTGTTAGTAATCAACCTATAGAATAATTTCCAGTGACTTAACATGTGCCGTGCATGTTAGTAATCAACCTATAGAATAATTTCCAGTGACCTAACGTGCCGTGCCTGTTACTAATCAACCTATAGAATAATTTCTGGTGACTTAACGTGTGCCGTGCCTGTTAGTAATCAACCTATAGAATAATTTCCAGTGACTTAACATGTGCCGTACCTGTTAGTAATCAACCTATAGAATAATTTCTGGTGACTTAACGTGTGCCGTGCCTGTTAGTAAT
>NW_013882317.1:0-414 GCF_000517525.1 Limulus polyphemus
ATACTGTAATAATAACAATACAGAAGTACCTAATAGTCATACCTACATTTCACCATACTGTAATAGTAACAATACAGAAGTACTTAATAGTCATACCTACATTTCATCATACTGTAATAGTAACAATACAGAAGTACTTAATAGTCATACCTACATTTCATCATACTGGTGTAGTAACAATAAAGAAGTACCTAATAGTCTTACCCACATTTCATCATACTGTAATAGTAACAATACAGAAGTACTTAATAGTCATACCTACATTTCATCATACTGGTGTAGTAACAAAAATAATAAAGAAGTACCTAATAGTCTTACCTACATTTCATCATACTGTAATAGTAACAATAAAGAAGAACTTAATAGTCATACCTACATTTCATCATACTGTAATAGTAACAATACAGAAGTACC
>NW_013882318.1:0-291 GCF_000517525.1 Limulus polyphemus
GAAATAAGAAGAACGAGATATTAAACAAGAAAAGAAACAAGAAGAACGAGAAGAGAAATTACAACAGTCGTTAGAGGGAAAAGAAAAGAAACAAGAAGAGAGACAACAGCAGTGGCAAGAAAACCTGCTACAATGGCAGCTCGAACAACAAAATAAACAAGAGAGATTACAGCAGTTGTTGGAGGAAAAAGAAAATAAACAAGAAGAAAAATTACAGCAGTGGCTACTGGAACAAGAAAGGAAACAGGAAGAATGTCTCCAACAGTTGCAGGAAAGTCAGCAGCAACTACA
>NW_013882319.1:0-297 GCF_000517525.1 Limulus polyphemus
AGTATTATTAAATCTTGTGTCTTCTTATTGACAGTACACAGTATTGATAAATCCTGTATATTCTTAGTGACAGGATACAATTTTGTTAAATTTTGGGTCTTCTTATTGACAGTACACAGTATTGATATATCCTGTTTCTTCTTATTGACAGGACACAGTATTGATAAATCCTGTATCTTCTTATTGACAGGACACAGTATTGACAAATCCTGTATCTTCTTATTGACAGGACACATTATTGTTAAATCTTGTGTCTTCTTATTGACAGTACACATTATTGATAAATCCTGTATCTTC
>NW_013882320.1:0-289 GCF_000517525.1 Limulus polyphemus
CCTGCGATTATTCTCAAATTGGACTTTGTGCTACAGAACAGTTATAGACAATTATTTATGCCTGCAATTATTCTCACATTCGACTGTGTGCTACAGGACAGTTATAGACAATTATTTATGACTGCGATTATTCTCACATTGGACTGTGTGCTACAGGACAGTTATAGACAATTATTTATGATTGCGATTATTCTCACATTGGACTGTGTGCTACAGGACAGTTATAGACAATTATTTATGCCTGCGATTATTCTCACATTGGACTGTTTGCTAAAGAACAGTTATAGAC
>NW_013882321.1:0-290 GCF_000517525.1 Limulus polyphemus
TGTACGTTCTGTTAAAAGTTGTTACTTAAGTGTAACATCTGTCACCAGGTGACTTACCTGTGTACATTCTGTTAAAAGTTGTTACTTGAGTGTAACATCTGGTGGCTTACCTATATACGTTTTGTTAAAAGTTGTTACTTGAATGTAACATCTGTCACCAGGTGACTTACCTGTGTACGTTCTGTTGAAAGTTATCACTAGAGTGTAACATCTGGTGGCTTACCTGTATACGTTCTGTTAAAAGTTGTTACTTGAGTGTAACATCTGTCACCAGGTGACTTACCTGTGTA
>NW_013882322.1:0-291 GCF_000517525.1 Limulus polyphemus
TAGTAACAACTGCCACCCAAAATTGGCTTCTCTTAACCGAACATTGGGATTAATTTTTTTTATTATAGTGAACCCACAGTTGAAAAATGAAGAGTATTTGGCAGTAATAAGATTTGAGTCAGAGATTTCCAGCCTGTCAAAGTCGAGCCTCATTACATAAATTCATTAAACATATTTCTCGAAGTTTTATTTTATATCTTATTTTTCTTATAGCGTTCTTACCAAGGTTTACTTATTTTTTTTTCAAGTAATATCATATGTATTTCGTTCAATTTCCTTTAAATTTAAATT
>NW_013882323.1:0-290 GCF_000517525.1 Limulus polyphemus
GTATTGGTAAATCTTATGTCTTCTTATTGACAGTACACAGTATCGTTAAATCTTCTGTCTTCTTATTGACAGTACACAGTATTGATTAATCCAGTATTATCTTATTGACAGGACACAGTATTGTTAAATCTTGTGACTTGTTATTGATAGTATCCAGTATCATTAAATCTTATGACTTGTTATGATAGTACACAGTATCATTAAATCTTATGACTTGTTATGTTAGTACACAGTATCGTTAAATCTTGTGCCTTCTTATTGACAGTACACAGTATTGATAAATCCTGTAT
>NW_013882324.1:0-309 GCF_000517525.1 Limulus polyphemus
AACAGCAGTTGCAAGAAAACATGGAACAATGGCAGCTTGAACAACAAAATAAACAAGAAAGATTACAGCAGTGGCAAGAAAACCTGCAACAGTGGCAGCTCGAACAACAAAATGAACAAGAAGAGAAATTACAGCAGTTGTTGGAGGAGAAAGAAAATAAAAAAGAAGAGAAACTACAGCAGTTGTTGGAGGAGAAAGAAAATAAACAAGAAGAGAGACTACAGCAGTGGCAACTGGAACAAGAAAGGAAACAAGAAGTACAAATGGAAAAAATCAGTAAATTTAAAAGCGAATTAGATACATTAAGAG
>NW_013882325.1:0-292 GCF_000517525.1 Limulus polyphemus
CAACGTTGGGTCCCATCCTTTTTCTGGACTAACAAGACGGGAGCTGACCAGGGACTATTTAATTTTCTCAGCTATCCATTCCTTAATTAGACCATCCATGACCTTTTCTATCTCTTGTCGCTTTTGCTGGAGCTATTCTCCTCGGAGAGATCTTTATTGGACGGTGATTGCCTGTGTTTATTCTTTGCTCTACAAGGTATGTACAGCCGATGTCATGATCTCCTTTCAAAAAGACGTCTGCATAATTTGCCAAAAGTTCTTTTACCTGTAGAGCCTGTGATGATGCCAAATG
>NW_013882326.1:0-290 GCF_000517525.1 Limulus polyphemus
AGATGAGTATGGGGTTATAAAATCGGTAACTAGAGTTAAACCTAAGTGTTACTGGAGTAGTTGTACCAAGTAAGACTAAAGACGAGTATATTGGTTATAAATTCGGTAACTAGAGTTACATCTAGGTATTAGTGGAGTTGTTGTACCAAATAACGCTAAAAAGAGTATGGTGGTTAAATATTCGGTAACTAGAGATACACCTAGGTTTTTATTGAGTAGTTGTACCAAGTAAGGCTAAAAATGAATATGGTGGTTATAAATTCTGTAACTAGAGTTACACCTAGGTGTTC
>NW_013882327.1:0-411 GCF_000517525.1 Limulus polyphemus
GTTAAATCTTGTGTCTTCTTATTGAGAGTACACAGTATTGTTAAATCTAGTGTCTTCTTATTGACAGTACACACTATCGTTAAATATTGTGTCTTCTTATTGACAGTACACAGTATCTTTAAATCTTGTGGCTTGTTAGTGAGAGTACGGCTTGTTAGTGATAGTACACAGTATTGTTAATTCTTGTATATAAGAATACTGTGTACTATCACTAACAAGCCCTTGTGTCTTCTTGAATACTGTGTACTATCACTAACAAGCCACAAGAATTAACAATACTGTGTACTATCACTAACAAGCCACAAGATTTAAAGATACTGTGTACTGTCAATTTATATCTTGTGTCTTGTTAGTGATAGTACACAGTATTCTTATATCTTGTGTCTTCTTATTTGACAGTACACAGTATCG
>NW_013882328.1:0-888 GCF_000517525.1 Limulus polyphemus
TGGTTATAAATTCTGTAACTAGAGTTACACCTAGGTGTTAATGGTGTATTTGTACCAAGAAAGGCTAAAGATGAGTATGGTGGTTATAAATTCGGAATATAGATTTACACCTAGGTGTTCATGGAGTAGTTGCACGAAGTAAGGCTAAAGATGAGTATGATGGTTATAAATTCGGTAACTATAGTTACACCTAAGTGTTCAGGGAGTAGTTGTACCAAGTAAGGCTAAGGATGCCACCATACTAACTCTAGTTACCGAATTTATAACAGAATTTATAACCACCATACTCATCTTTAGCCTTACTTGTTACAACGACACCATCAACAACTAGGTGTTAACTAGAGTTACACCTACCTTACTTGGTACAACTACTCCATGAACACTTAGGTGTAAGTCGAGTTACCGAATGTTTAACCCCTATACTCATCTTTAGCGTTATTTGGTATAACAACTCCACGAACATGATACTCATCTTTAGTACTCCATGAACACATAGGTGTAACTCTAGTTATCGAATTTATAACCACCCATACTCATCTTTAGCGTTATTTGGTACAACGAAACCTAGGTGTAACAATAGTGACCGAATGTGTAACCCATGGAGTAATTGTACCAAGTAAGTCTAAAGATGAGTATTGTGGTTATAAATTCGGTAACTAGAGATAAACATGCGTGTTCGTGGTGTTGTTATACCAAACAACGCTAAAGATGAGTATGGGGTTACACATTCGGTAACTAGAGTTACACCTAGGTGATCATGGAGTAGTTGTACCAAGTAATGCTTAAGATGAGTATGGTGATTATAAATTTGGTAACTATAGTTACACATAGGTGTTCATGTAGTAGTTGTACTAAGTAAGGCTAAAGATGAGTATGTTGGATATAAAT
>NW_013882329.1:0-290 GCF_000517525.1 Limulus polyphemus
AAAAACTACAGAAAATATTTGTATTATAAACCTAACATACCAAGTTAATAAAAACTACAGAAAATATTTGTATTATAAACCTAAAATACCAAGTTAATAAAACTACAGGAAATGTTTGTATTATAAACCTAAAATACCAAGTTAATAAAACTACAGGAAATATTTGTATTATAAACCTAACATACCAAGTTAATAAAACTACAGGAAATATTTGTATTATAAACCTAAAATACCAAGTTAATAAAACTACAGGAAATATTTGTATTATAGACCTAAAATACCAAGTTAAT
>NW_013882330.1:0-290 GCF_000517525.1 Limulus polyphemus
GAACACATTTATCTACCAGCACATCGGTAGAATAAATGTTTAACTTGAACACATTTATCTACCAGCACATCGGTAGAATAAATGTTTAACTTAAATACATTTATCTCTCACCTACCAGCACATCGGTAGAATAAATGTTTAACTTGAACACATTTATCTACCAGCACATCGGTGGAATAAATGTTTAACTTCAACACATTTATCTCTCATCTACCAGCACATCGGTAGAATAAATGTTTAACTTGAACACATTTATCTACCAGCACATCGGTGGAATAAATGTTTAACTT
>NW_013882331.1:0-289 GCF_000517525.1 Limulus polyphemus
CTCTTCTTCGCGTTTTATAATAGCAAAGGAACCTAACTGTTGTTTTTTATGTTTTAATGTTTCTTCTTCACGTTGTATAATAGCAAAGGAACCTAACTGTTGTTTTTTATGTTTTACTGGTTGTTCTTCACATTGTATAATAGCAAAGGAACCTAACTGTTGTTTTTATATTTTAATGGTTCTTCTTCCCATTGTATAATAGCAGAGGAACCTAACTGTTGATTTTTATATCTTAATGGCTCTTCTTCCCATTGTATAATAGCAAAGGAACCTAACTGTTGTTTTTATA
>NW_013882332.1:0-289 GCF_000517525.1 Limulus polyphemus
AAACATTTAAAAACACTATGTTTTTATATTATCGAAGTTATAGTAAAAAACGTTAAACTTGTTGATAAAATTCAAACTATGCTCTACGCGAATTAGTATTGAGAAGGTAGTTTTACATTTAACACTATGATCTACGCGAATTAGTATTGAGAAGGTAGTCCTACATTTAACACTATGATCTACGCGAATTAGTATTGAGAAGGTAGTCCTACATTTAACACTATGATCTACGCGAATTAGTTTGAGAAGGTAGTCCTACATTTAACACTATGATCTACGCGAATTAGTA
>NW_013882333.1:0-289 GCF_000517525.1 Limulus polyphemus
AAATATTGAATAGACAAAGATAAACTTAACAAAACCTTCTTTAATGACACGGTCAAAAGAAATATTCACTAGACAAATATAAACTTAACAAAAACGTTAATATTATCATGGTAAACTGAAATGTTTATTAGATAAGGATAAACTTAACACAATTCTTGTTAATGTCATGATAAACAAAAATATTGAATAGACAATAATAAACTAAAGAAAACCCACTTTAATGCTGCAGTAAACGTAAGAATTCACTAGACAAAGATAAACTTAACAAAAACTTTGTTAATGTCATGAT
>NW_013882334.1:0-435 GCF_000517525.1 Limulus polyphemus
CGGTGGTTACGAGGTAGGTCAATTTGACTAACCTTGTACAGAGTTTGGGTAGAGAAAATAACAGATTAAATATAAAGTTTAATAAAAATAAACATTTGAAATTGTATTTAGGAGGTTTTAGAGATTATGCAAATGAAATTTGAGATATTTGAAATGAAAAAAAGTATTTTCAATCTTTACATGAAAAATTTTTACATCGGAGAAGTTAAACAAATATTCAATATATTCACGGACAAATATTTTTTTAGTTTATTAAAAATACTTCACTAAAAACATTATAACCAACAGATAGCAAATATTTTAATACATAAAATGATGTATTATATTACATTGTTTATAACCAATAGAAAGGTAACATTTTAATATATCAAATGATGTATTATATTACATTGTTTATAACTAATAGAAAGGTAATGTTTAATATATCAAATGATG
>NW_013882335.1:0-647 GCF_000517525.1 Limulus polyphemus
GGTAAATATTAATCATTGATGATAGTGGTAAATGTTAATCATTGATGATAGTGGGAAATGTTAATCATTGATGATAGTAGTAAATGTTAATCATTGATGGTAGCGGTAAATGTTAATCATTGATGATAGTGGTAAATGTTATTCATTGATGATAGTGGTAAATGTTAAGCATTGATGATAGTGGTAAATGTTAATCATTGATGATAGTGGTAAATGTTATTCATTGATGATAGTGGTAAATGTTAAGCATTGATGATAGTGGTAAATGTTAATCATTGATGATAGTAGTTGTTAATCATTGATGATAGTAGTAAATGTTAATCATTGATGGTAGCGGTAAATGTTAATCATTGATGATAGTGGTAAATGTTAATCACTAAGATAAGTGTAAATGTTAATCATTGATGATAGTGGTAAATGTTAATCATTGATGATAGTGGTAAATGTTAATCATTGATGATAGTGGTAAATGTTAATCATTGATGATAGTGGTAAATGTTAATCATTGAGATAAGTGTAAATGTTAATCATTGATGATAGCGGAAAATGTTAATCATTGATGATAGTGGTAAATGTTAATCATTGATGATAGGGGTCAATGTTAATCATTGATGATAAGTGGTAAATGTTAATCATTGATGATAGTT
>NW_013882336.1:0-289 GCF_000517525.1 Limulus polyphemus
CTTGGTATTAATATCTGACACACCCTAAACGATTTTAAGGTAACATTGTCTTTCACGAAAGAGATAACCTATAAGAAAGTTTTTATTTATTTTCCACAAACATGATATAAAACTACTATATGTTACTATAAAACTAACATATTAACAACGTACTATAAAACTAACATATTAACAACGTACTATAAAACTAATATATTAACAACGTACTATAAAACTAACATATTAATAACGTACTATAAAACTAATATATTAATAACGTACTATAAAACTAACATATTAACAACGTTTT
>NW_013882337.1:0-287 GCF_000517525.1 Limulus polyphemus
GATGGGATCATGTGCCATACTCCACCAAAGTCCAGAACTCATCCAGTCTGGATTTACAAATACTCGTCTTTACTCCCCCACTAAGTGGGCAAGGAGATTTCCGCTTACCTATGGAATTAAGGAGAGGATGTGGAACACTGTCCCACCAAGGACCAAAGATGGGACCATGTCACGTTCAGATTTATGAGGAGATAGTGGAATCCATGCATGACAACATAAAACCTGACAGTGTTCATAAGAGGGTCCAAGCATCCCCACCATATAGCTCAGCATCAAATCTGGACTGG
>NW_013882338.1:0-289 GCF_000517525.1 Limulus polyphemus
AGTTGGATAAAAACAACAGCAACAAACTATTTTACTATAAAACACTAAAATAGTCTAAATAATTGTTTTAAGACAATATTTATAAGAAGACATTATTTTTCCAATTGTATCTTACCTTTTCAGCTATCGTATATAAGGCAAGCTGACAGTTGAGAATTTGTTGCACGAGTACTCTACTGTTTACCAGGAGAAAGACTTTCGCAGCCTTTTGTCGACTAGGCAACACTACCGTCTTGGCGTATGACGTCATATCCGTCTTACATTTCTGACCAATAAGAGAAGCTATATT
>NW_013882339.1:0-288 GCF_000517525.1 Limulus polyphemus
GTCACCGAAAAGATTTTCATAACTAAATTAAATGTACTTTACAATATTAATGTTAGTCATGCTTTAATTTCTTTATATTGGTATTGTTACGACAGCGGAAGTCACGTGACGCTAGTAATACGTCATGAGCTTCTAGAAAATTCATGTCCGTTCGTGAAGCCTCGAGTGTTTACTAGATATGCGGTATTTTTGTATATAAGACCGCCAAAAAGTGACGGCAACAATGGAGTTGAATTGCAGACAGAGAAAGAGACGACAATTGAGTCAAGCGCGTGAATCGTTCGTTTG
>NW_013882340.1:0-289 GCF_000517525.1 Limulus polyphemus
TAGTTGACACGCTTGGTGTGTATTATTCTTCTCAAGATAATTACACTAGGTTGTTGACACGCTTGGTGTGTATTGTTCTTTAGATAATTAAACTAGGTTGTTGACACGTTTGGTGTGTATTATTCTTCTCAAGATAATTACACTAGGTTGTTGACACGCTTGGCGTGTATTGTTCTTAAGATAATTACACTAGGTTGTTGGAACGTTTGGTGTGTGTTATTCCTAAGATAATTACACTAGGTTGTTGACACGCTTGGCGTGTATTGTTCTTAAGATAATTACACTAGGT
>NW_013882341.1:0-289 GCF_000517525.1 Limulus polyphemus
GCATCTTGGAGTTGAAAAGACATTGAGTCAACTACGGCAGAGATTTTACTGGATAGTTATGAAGCAAGATGTGGAAGAATGGTGCAGGACCTGCAGTACATGTTGTGCTAAAAGGTAACCCAAGCATAAGGGACGTGCTCCAATGAAGTTACATCAAGTTGGCGCACTAATGGAAAGAGTAGCCATTGACATTGCTCGTCTGTTGCTCCAAACTCGTGCTGGAAACAGGTACATATTTATGGTAATGGATTATTTCATCAAGTGGCCTGAAGCATATGTAATACCAAAT
>NW_013882342.1:0-286 GCF_000517525.1 Limulus polyphemus
AACACCAACCACTACTGGTCTCCTTAAGGCTGACTTGTTGGTGATATTCTTCCTACACTGGCTCCTCAGATGTCCTTGCTCCCCACAGTTCCAACAGTCTTTCTGGGTAGCAGCCTTTCCTGCTGTATCATCTCCCCTGTGTTGAAGTTTCTAGCATTGAGCTCTCTTGTGCCCAGGTATGTTACAGTACCAGCAAAGTCCCTCAAACTTCTCTGAAAGCTGACCTTTTCTGGCCTTGAATCCAGATGACTGTACCAATCTTGGTACCTTTGTGCTGGACTTAACA
>NW_013882343.1:0-442 GCF_000517525.1 Limulus polyphemus
GATTTAACAATAATGTGTCCTGTCAATAAGAAGACACAAGATTTAACGATACTGTGTACTGTCAATAAGAAGACACAAGATTTAACGATACTGTGTACTGTCAATAAGAAGATACAAGATTTAACGATACTGTGTACTTTCAACAAGAGGACAACTCTATGACGGTGACATACACAGACAGCATGACCTGAACGTGTGTAGTGATACTACTAAGGTCAACTTTATGACGGTGACATACACAGACAGCATGACCTGAACGTGTTTAGTGATACTACTAAGGTCAACTTTATGACGGTGACATACACAGACAGCATGACCTGAACGTGTGTAGTGATACTACTAAGGTCAACTTTATGACGGTGATATACACAGAGAGCATGACCTGAATGTGTTTAGTGATACTACTAAGGTCAACTCTATGACGGTGACATACACAGACAGC
>NW_013882344.1:0-536 GCF_000517525.1 Limulus polyphemus
AGTAAATGGTGAAGATGTTCATTATTTAGATAATATAGGTGTGTTGGTAAACATTGAAGATGTTCATTATTTAGATAATACACATTTGTAAATGGTGAAGATGTTCATTATTCAGATGATACAGGTTTGTTGGTAAACAGTAAAAATGTTCATTATTTAGATAATACACGTTAGTAAATGGTGAAGATGTTCATTATTTAGATAATATAAATGTGTTGGTAAACAGTGAAGATGTTCATTATTTAGATAATACACATTTGTAAATGGTGAAGATGTTCATTATTCAGATGATACAGGTTTGTTACACCTATATTATCTAAATAATGAACATCTTCAGTTGGTAAACAGTGAAGATGTTCATTATTTAGATAATATAGGTGTGTTGGTAAACGGTGAAGATGTTCATTATTTAGATAATATATGTGTGTTGGTAAACAGTGAAGATGTTCATTATTTAGATAATACACGTTAGTAAATGGTGAAGATGTTCATTATTTTGATAAAACAGGTCTGTTGGTAAACAGTGAAGATGTTCA
>NW_013882345.1:0-522 GCF_000517525.1 Limulus polyphemus
GTCATCGAAAAGTCAATATCGGGTATATCCACCTTTGCCTGGGATGACTGCTGCAACCCTGCGCCGCATACTGCCAGTTAGACGTCTGATTTGTTGAAGCGTTATCTGTCGCCATTCTCGGTGCAAGTGAGCTTCTAACTGTTGCAATGTCTGTGGAGGAGGCTCCAAAGCCTGTATTCGCCTACCCAATTGGTCCCACAGATGCTCTATAAGGTTGAGATCTGGACTTCTTGCTGGCCAAGGAAGAGTGTTGACGGATTCATTCTCTAAATAAGCCTTTACTGCCCTTAAGCGATGAGGTCTAGCTTTGTCATGCATAAAGGTCTTAACGCTAACGTGTGGTTGTCAAAATGAGGCACAACTACAGGTGTAAGCACGTCCCTGGTGTACTTTTCGCCAGTAAGGTTGCCATTGATTGTTACCAAATCCAGCTTGCAATCATGCGAGACACAGCCCCCATACCCATAACCTGAGCCCCCACCAAAAGGCACTGTTGGAACAATGTTTCTTGGAGTGTAAGCT
>NW_013882346.1:0-287 GCF_000517525.1 Limulus polyphemus
TAACACTGTTGTGACTATAAATATTACTACCAAACCTTTGGCCAAGTTAGAAAGATGGAGTAACACTGTTGTGACTATAAATATTACGTACCAAACCTTTGGCCAAGTTAGAAAGATGGAGTAACACTGTTGTGACTATAAATATTAGTACCAAACCTTTGGCCAAGTTAGAAAGATGGAGTAACACTGTTGTGACTATAAATATTAGTACCAAACCTTTGGCCAAGTTAGAAAGATGGAGTAACACTGTTGTGACTATAAATATTAGTACTAAACCTTTGGCCAAG
>NW_013882347.1:0-289 GCF_000517525.1 Limulus polyphemus
GAAATGTTTACAACACTGCACAGTTTTGGGTTGGCTTATTATTAAACGACAACAAGATATCTGCCCTAGAAGATGTCAGAGTTTGGAAATGTTTACAACACTGCACAGTTTTGGGTTGGCTTCTTATTAAACAACAACAAGATATCTGCCCTAGAAGATGTCAGAGTTTAGAAACGTTTACAACACTGCACAGTTTTGGGTTGGCTTATTATTAAACGACAACAAGATATCTGCCCTAGAAGATGTCAGAGTTTGGAAATGTTTACAACACTGCACAGTTTTGGGTTGG
>NW_013882348.1:0-496 GCF_000517525.1 Limulus polyphemus
AGTGGAATAATGTTCCTTCTATTAGTATTACATAGCTATGTTCTGGTGCAGGTTGAACAACCTGGATAAACAAATGGAATAAAGTTCCTTCTACACACAGTTATGTTCTTGAACTGGTTGAACTACCTGTATATTAGAAGTGGAATAACGTTCCTTCTACTAGTATTACACAGCTATGTTCTGGTGCTGGCTGAACAACCTGGATAAAACAAATGGAATAAAGTTCCTTCTACACACAGTTATGTTCTTGAACTGGTTGAACTACCTGTATATTAGAAGTGGAATAACGTTCCTTCTACTAGTATCACACAGCTATGTTCTGGTGGTTGAACAATCTGGATAAAACAATTGGTATAACATTTCTTCTACTAGTATTAAACAGCTATGTTCTGGAGCTGGTTGGACAACCTTGATATAAGAAGTGGAATAAAGTTCCTTCTACTAGTATTACACAGCTATGTTCTGGTGCAGGTTGAACAATCTGGATAAAACAAAT
>NW_013882349.1:0-385 GCF_000517525.1 Limulus polyphemus
GGAATATTACTTCTCAGTTATTATTTTAGCACAGAACTGCACAATGGGCTATCTGCGCTCTGTCCATCTCGGAGAGTCAAACCCAGGATTTTAGCAACGTAAATTTATCGCTGACCAACTGCAGAACCGGAGGACTCTATAATTAAAAAGTTATTCTTCGTATCCTGGCATAATAGCATAAGTATGGTTGAGTTTATCAGTTATAACAAGTTATTAAAAACTTATAACTTGCTACAATCAGTTATAACAAAGTATGTCTGTATTAAAAACTTATAACTTGCTACAATCTAAAAAACTTATAACTTGCTACAATCAGTTATAACAAAGTATGTCTGTATTAAAAACTTATAACTTGCTACAATCAGTTATAACAAAAATGTCTGTA
>NW_013882350.1:0-288 GCF_000517525.1 Limulus polyphemus
AGTAGTGTGTAATCTTGTGTAATTATTATTAAACTGTAAGCAAGGCTTTAAAACTACTCACGTGAAAAATAATTAAATGCTCAAATTTAGTAGTGTGTAATCTTGTGTAATTATTACGAAACTGTAAGCAAGGCTTTAAAAACTACTCACGTGAAAAATAATTAAATGCTCAAATTTAGTAGTGTGTAATCTTGTGTAATTATTATTAAACTGTAAGCAAGGCTTTAAAACTACTCACGTGAAAAATAATTAAATGCTCAAATTTAATAGTGTGTAATCTTGTGTAAT
>NW_013882351.1:0-288 GCF_000517525.1 Limulus polyphemus
GGCACTTAGTGTGAATATGTGTGGTAGTATCAAACCATCATGTCACTTTCTGTGGCACTTAGTGTGAATATGTGTGGTAGTATCAAACCATCATGTCACTTTCTGTGGCACTTAGTGTGAATATGTGTGGTAGTACCAAACCTTTATTTCACTTTCTGTGGCACTTAGTGTGAATATGTGTGGTAGTATCAAATCTTCATGTCACTTTCTATGGCACTTAGTGTGAATATGTGTGGTAGTACTAAACCTATTCATGTCACTTTCTGTGGCACTTAGTGTGAATATAGT
>NW_013882352.1:0-284 GCF_000517525.1 Limulus polyphemus
AAAGGCTGTTGGAACTGTGGGGAGCAGGGACATCTGAGGAGCCAGTGTAAGAAAAATACCACCAATAAGTCAACTTCGGGAAACCAGTAGCGGTTGGTGCTAAGGGACGCCCACCAACCTCCATCGTGAAAGTCCCAACAGCTAAGTGTAAAATGGCAAGTACACATAGTATCTACGTGACAGGGAAGCTGGATGGCCAAAGGTGCAACTTTGGCATAGATTCTGCATCTCAGCAGACCCTTGTGAGCATCAAGGTGCTGGATAACAAAGAAGTACCAGAAGCT
>NW_013882353.1:0-288 GCF_000517525.1 Limulus polyphemus
AAGACCTACCTGTCACTATCCATCTGTATTTAAAGACCTACCAGCCACCACCCATCTATCATAAAAGACTTAACAGTTACAATCCATCTATATTAAAAGACCTACCAGTTACCATCCATCTATATTAAAAGGCCTACCAGAAACTACCCATCTATATTAATAGACCTACCAGCCACTATCCATATATAATGAACGACCTACCAGGCACTATCCATGAATATAAAAGACCTACGAGTCACAATCCATCTATAATAAATACCTACCAGTTACCATCCATCTATATTAAAG
>NW_013882354.1:0-438 GCF_000517525.1 Limulus polyphemus
TTTACAACAAAAGAACCCGCCCAACAATAGAAACCTTTACAACAAAAGAACCCGCCCAACAATAGAAACCTTTACAACAAAAGAACCCGCCCAACAATAGAAACCTTTACAACAAAAGAACCCGCCCAACAATAGAAACCTTTACAACAAAAGAACCCACCCAACGATAGAAACCTTTACAACAAAAGAACCCGCCCAACAATAGAAACCTTTACAACAAAAGAACCCACCCAACGATAGAAACCTTTACAACAAAAGAATCCACCCAACAATAGAAACCTTTACAACAAAAGAACCCACCCAACGATAGAAACATTTACAACAAAAGAACCAGCCCAACAATAGAAACCTTTACAACAAAAGAACCCACCCAACGATAGAAACCTTTACAACAAAAGAGTCCGCCCAACAATAGAAACCTTTACAACAAAAGAACCC
>NW_013882355.1:0-289 GCF_000517525.1 Limulus polyphemus
GGTATACAGGGCCAACATCTCCATCCTGTAGAGTATGACTGTCATTCCGCTTCAACGGACAGGTTCAACGTTCAGACAGTCATTTGTTTTGGTATACAGGGCCAACATCTCCATCCTGTAGAGTATGACTGTCATTTTGCTTCAACAGACAGGGTTAACATTTCCATTTCGAATAGTAGGATTATCCATATCTAATATTTCAGACTGAAATACATTTATAAAAACGAAAATTTAACAACGTCATCTGTACAGATGAAATAATTCAAACAACATCATTTATTCCATAACA
>NW_013882356.1:0-288 GCF_000517525.1 Limulus polyphemus
TAGTATGGATATAAAATAGTATGGATATAGTATAGTATGGATATAGTATAGTATGAGTATAAAATAGTATTGATATAGTATAGTATGGAAATAGTATAGTATGGGTATAAAATAGTATTGATATAGTCTAGTATGGGTATAAAATAGTATGGATATAGTATAGTATAGATATAAAATAGTATGGATATAGTATAGATATAAAATAGTATGGATATAGTATAGTATGGATATAAAATAGTATGGATATAGTATAGTATGGATATAAAATAGTATTGATATAGTATAGTA
>NW_013882357.1:0-289 GCF_000517525.1 Limulus polyphemus
ATCTAGTATAGTATACTCCATTAATAAGTAGATAACATGGATCACAGTATCTAGTATAATATACTCCATTAATAAATAGATAACGTGGATCACAGAATCTAGTATAGCATACTCCATTAATAAATAGATAACATGGATCACAGTATCTAGTATAGTATACTCCATTAATAGATAGATAACATGGATCACATTATCTAGTATAGTATACTCCATTAATAAATAGATAACATGGATCACAGTATCTATTATAGTATACTCCATTAATAAATAGGTAACATGAATCACAGTA
>NW_013882358.1:0-289 GCF_000517525.1 Limulus polyphemus
CCCATCATTGGTAACAGTCACATCAGTGGTAGTAACCTCACCAAGAGCTTCACCGTTTCCCCTCTCAAAACTGAGTAGAGTTTCTTCTTCGATGGTGTCTTCTTCAGGTGGCACGTCTTCAGCAGCGTCATTTGTTCTGTTTTCCACTTCGTCCCAACTGAAATGTCCTGGACCGTAATAACGCCAAAGCCTGTTGGCATGCACCACTTTTGGCTTACCTCGCCGACCACACTTTATCCGGAAAGTCACATCTGAGAGACGATCCACTATGTCATATGGGCCTTCCCAT
>NW_013882359.1:0-289 GCF_000517525.1 Limulus polyphemus
ATTGACAGTACACAGTATCGTTAAATAGTGTGTCTTCGTATTGACAGTACACAGTATCGTTAAATCTTGTGTCTTCTTATTGACTGTACACAATATCGTTAAATTTGGTGTCTTCTTATTGACAGGACACATTATTGTTAAATCTTGTGTTTTCTTACTGACATTACACATTATCGTTGAATATTGTGTCTTCTTATTGACAGTAGACAGTATCGTTAAATCTTGTGTCTTCTTACTGACAGTACGCAGTATCGTTAAATCTTGTGTCTTCTTATTGACAGTACACAGT
>NW_013882360.1:0-289 GCF_000517525.1 Limulus polyphemus
ATTATTATTATTTTGGAGTAGGAACTGTGCCTCGACTTGAATTAAGGTCTACGGAAAGAACGTTTCGTAAATGATCTGTTACATTTTCTTCCCAGCCTAAAACTGCAGTTGACATACTCCGAGTGAACAAACTAGTTTTTTTGAATTGCAGATTTAGTGTTGTAGGGATGCAGTTGGTAGCGTTCTTTTTTTATGGTCCGTAATAATGTTTATGTACAAACAACAACATTACGCAAAGATAGATCACCATAATATAGTTATTTGATAGTCTGTTTGTTTGTTTTTTGAA
>NW_013882361.1:0-289 GCF_000517525.1 Limulus polyphemus
GTGTCTTCTTATCGAAAGTACACAGTTTTGTTAAATCTTGTGTCTTCTTATTGACAGTACACAGTATCGTTAAATCTTGTGTCTTCTTATTGACAGTACACAGTATCGTTAAATCTTGTGTCTTCTTATCGAAAGTACACAGTTTTGTTAAATCTTGTGTCTTCTTATTGACAGTACACAGTATCGTTAAATCTTGTGTCTTCTTATTGACAGTACACAGTATCGTTAAATTTTGTGTCTTCTTATTGAGAGTACATAGTATTGTTAAATCTAGTGTCTTCTTATTGAC
>NW_013882362.1:0-289 GCF_000517525.1 Limulus polyphemus
AGTAAGTTTGTTTAGTTGTTAACCACAAAACAACACCATGAAACAATTAACAAATACCAGTAAGTTTGTTTAGTTGTTAACCACAAAACAACACCATGAGACAATTAACAAGTACCAGTAAGTTTGTTTAGTTGTTGTTAACCACAAAACGATACCATGAAACAAGTACCAGTAAGTTTGTTTAGTTGTTGTTAACCACAAAATGATACCATGAAACAAGTACCAGTAAGTTTGTTTAGTTTTTGTTAATCACAAAACAACACCATGAGACAATTAACAAGTACCAGTA
>NW_013882363.1:0-289 GCF_000517525.1 Limulus polyphemus
ATTATCTAACCATAGTATGGTAACATTATGGACTTGTCAGAGTGTGATAGTCCTATATAACAGCCACACTGATACACCTGTTATCTAACCATACTATGGTAACATTATGGACTTGTCAGATTGTAGTAGTCCTCTATAACAGTCACACTGATACACCTATTATCTAACCATACTATGGTAACATTATGGACTTGCCAGAGTGTGGTAGTCCTATATAACAGCCACACTGATACACCTGTTATCTAACCATACTATGGTAACATTATGGACTTGTCAGAGTGTGATAGTC
>NW_013882364.1:0-289 GCF_000517525.1 Limulus polyphemus
TTCTTATTGACAGTACACAATATCGTTAAATCTTGTGTCTTCTTATTGACAGTACACAGTATCATTAAATCTTGTGTCTTGTCTTTGACAGTACACAGTATAGTTAAATCTTGTGTCTTCTTATTGACAGTACACAGTATTGTTAAATCCTGTGTCTTCTTATTGACAGTACACAGTATCGTTAAATCTTCTGTCTTCTTATTGACAGGACACAGAATCGTTAAATCTTTTGTCTTTTTATAGATAGTACACAGTATTGCTAAATCGTGTGTCTTCTTATTGAGAGTAC
>NW_013882365.1:0-289 GCF_000517525.1 Limulus polyphemus
CTTTAGTTTTATCTAAGATTACATATTATATTACTTTGTTAGGCTAATGAATAATTTAATATTAAAAATATTTTTATTTATACGGTCCATAACTAGTGTGGCGTTTAGGTTAATCCTTTTAGTGTTTCATAAATGGCTCTTTATTTTTTATTGATATGGCCCATAACTAGTGTGGCGTTTAGTTTAGTCCTTTTAGTGTTTCATAAATGGCTCTTTATTTTTTATTTATATGGTCCATAACTAGTATGGCGTTTAGTTTAGTCCTTTTAGTGTTTCATAAATAGCTCTT
>NW_013882366.1:0-289 GCF_000517525.1 Limulus polyphemus
TTAGCCTCAATAACTAGATATTTAAACGTGGACTGTAATGTCATGTTTAAATAATATACTTAACCTCAATAATTTAAGGTGGCAATATAGACTGTAATGACCTGTTAAAGCTCCAAAATTGTTTTAATATAATATACTTAACCTCAATAGCTAGATGTGGCAACGTGGACTGTAATGACATGTTAATATGATATACTTCACCTCAATAACTAGATTTCGCAACGTGGACTGTAATGGCATGTTAATATAATTAGCCTCAATAACTAGATATGGCAACTTAGACTGTAAT
>NW_013882367.1:0-289 GCF_000517525.1 Limulus polyphemus
GTGTTATTCAGTCCGACTCCACTCTTAACTAGCAGTGTTAATCAGTCCGACTCCACTCTTAACTAACAGTGTTAATCAGTCCGACTCAACTCTTAACTAACAGTGTTATCAGTCTGTCTCCATTCTTAACCAACAGTGTTATCAGTCCAACTCCACTCTTAACTAACAGTGTTATCAGTCCGACTCCACTCTTAACTAGCAGTGTTAATCAGTCCGACTCCATTCTTAACTAACAGTGTTAATCAGTCCGACTCCACTCTTAACTAGCAGTGTTAATGAGTCCGACTCC
>NW_013882368.1:0-289 GCF_000517525.1 Limulus polyphemus
CATAAATACCACACGTACTAGGCTTCCCTCACTTGCCATAAATACCACACGTACTAGGCTTCCCGCATTTGCTATAAATACCACACATACTAGGCTTCCCTCGATTGCTATAAATACCACACATACTAGGCTTCCCTCACTTGCCATAAATACCACACGTACTAGGCTTCCCTTAATTGCCATAAATACCACACGTACTAGGCTTCCCTCACTTGCCATAAATACCACACGTACTAGGCTTCCCTCACTTGCCATAAATACCACACGTACTAGGCTTCCCTCACTTGCC
>NW_013882369.1:0-289 GCF_000517525.1 Limulus polyphemus
AAAAATACTTTTAAACAATTCAGTGTTCTAATATAAGTGATTTGATGTGAGCAATTTGTATTTAAACTATCAATAAGGTAGAAAACAAGAAGTTTCAGCGTTGACCTACTTGAAGCTCACTAGATTCTATATGTAGACATTCTACACTTATTTTTTGTTATATCGTAATTACGTGGTTGGTCAAGTTGACAGCCATACACAATTAGTGTTAGGGTAAAGAATGTAACAGATCAAATATAAAGTAAATACTTTTTACTGAAAAATACTTTAAATATTCATGCAAGAAATT
>NW_013882370.1:0-285 GCF_000517525.1 Limulus polyphemus
AACGATACTGTGTACTGTCAATAAGAAGACACAAGATTTAAAGATACTGTGTACTTTCAAGAAGAAAACACATGATTTAAATATACTGTGTACTGTCAATAAGAACACACAAGATTTAACGATACTGTGTACTGTCAATAAGAAGACACGTGATTTAACGATACTGTGTACTGTCAATAAGAAGACACAAGATTTAACGATACTATGTACTTTCAATAAGAAGACAAATGATTTAACAATACTGTGTACTGTCAATAAGAAGACACAAGATTTAACAATACTGTG
>NW_013882371.1:0-288 GCF_000517525.1 Limulus polyphemus
GCCCAGTGACATTCTTGTGAGCTCCCTTCCAATACAGTTTGAGCCCAGTGATATTCTTGTGAGCGCACTACCAATAGAGATTGAGCCCAGTGATATTCTTGTGAGCTCCCTTCCAATACAGTTTGAGCCCAGTGATATTCTTGTACCGAATCGAATTGGATTTCGTCGAAGATAGGGTTGGGATGATCGAAGCAGCTATGAACATACTACACTCGTAGTTCGCGTAGATGTGCGAGTATGGGGGGGGGGTATAAGTTCCTTTGTTGGATTGGAACGACGTAAATGAAA
>NW_013882372.1:0-290 GCF_000517525.1 Limulus polyphemus
AAGACTAGAGGGAAGGCAGCTAGTCATCACCACCCACCGCCAACTCTTGGGCTACTCTTTTACCAACGAATAGTGGGATTGACCGTCACATTATAACGCCCCCACGGCTGAAAGGGCGAGCATGTTTGGTGGGATGCGAATTCGAACCCGCGAACCTCAGATTGTGAGTCGAGCGCCTTATCCACCTGCCCATGCCGGGCACCAACCCTTAATGTATTTCAAGATATCCTTATAATATTTTCATCATAAATGTCTATATTTAATCAGATTTCAGCTATTTCCGTTATTTC
>NW_013882373.1:0-288 GCF_000517525.1 Limulus polyphemus
AGAGGGTCCTAAATGGATGATTCTTCACCAAATTTGGTATGTAGGTACACTTTAACGTTGCGTAGTAATATGCATTATTTTACCTTCCTACTGTTTGTTTTAAAGTAGTTATGGAACGTTTTGCGTTTTGTACCAGTACTTCGTTCCATTTGGACGGACCTTCTCGAAATTTTTTCAAGAACGTTCGTTGCATACTTGCGTATTTACATGCAAAATTCTAGCCTTCTATTATAATTTTTCCAATTTTGTGGTCGTTTTATGTTACTCTTTTATTGGTTTTCTGAAAGC
>NW_013882374.1:0-286 GCF_000517525.1 Limulus polyphemus
GATTTAACGAAACTGTGTACTGTCAATAAGAAGGCACAAAATTTAAAAATACTATGTAATGTCAATAAGAAGACACAAGATTTAACAATACTGTGTCCTGTCAATAAGAAGAAAAAGGATTTAACAATACTGTGTACTGTCAATATGAAGACACAAGAATTAACGATACTGTGTACTATCATAACAAGTCATAACATTTAATGATACTGTGTACTATCAATAACAAGCCACAAGATTTAACGATACTGTGTACTGTCAGTAAAAAGACACAAGATTTAACAATACT
>NW_013882375.1:0-289 GCF_000517525.1 Limulus polyphemus
GGTGCTCTTCAAACCATTGATAACCTGCTATCAAAGATTCCCGATAATATAAGTTTGGAAGGATAAGATAATACTGATAGAAAGAACAATAAAAAATCTAGGATTGAGAAACAAAGAAGAGATCTGGTGTATTAAAGTGTTTTACACTCACAAAAAGAAACCTATCATTCTATACGTATTTGAAGAACTTGTAGCATTCCGCCATTCTTCGTATTGTTAGTCGACACTGGGCAGCTGTACTACATAATTGAATAGAGTTGTTTAAACATTTGTTTAACAACAAGTAAAA
>NW_013882376.1:0-290 GCF_000517525.1 Limulus polyphemus
ACTATTTCTATATAAATATAATAATCCTGTCTGTTGTCTGTCCATGTAACTACTTCTATATAAATATAATAGTCCTATGTGTTGTCTGTCCATATAACTACTTCTATATAAATAGTATAGTCCTCTCTGTTGTATGTTCATATAACTTCTTTTATATAAATATTATATTCTTTTATGTTGTTTGTTTATATAACGTCTTCTATATAAATATAATAGTAGTGTCTGTTTTCTGTCCATGTAACTACTTCTATATAAATATAATAGTACTGTCTGTTGTATGGTCATGTAAC
>NW_013882377.1:0-289 GCF_000517525.1 Limulus polyphemus
TTTCATAGAGTAATTGTTCCAAGAAAGGCTAAAGATGAGTATGTTGGTTATAAATTCTGTAACTAGAGTTACACCTAGGTGTTCGTGGAGTTGTTGTACCAAGTAAGGCTAACGATGAGTATGGTGGTTATCAATTAGTTAACTAGAGTTACACCTAGGTATTCGTGGAGTAGTTGTACCAAGTAAGGCTAAAGATTAATATGGTGGTTATAAATTCGGTAACTAGAGTTATACCTAGGTATTCGTGGAGTTGTTGTACCAAATAACGCTACAGATGAGTATGTTGGTT
>NW_013882378.1:0-289 GCF_000517525.1 Limulus polyphemus
TATACATATAAATATATATATATAGTTACAGAAGCTTTAAATATACATTAAACAACCAATGCCAAAATAAAGCAATACACACATATATATAAATATATATATATAGTTACAGAAGCATTAAATATACATTAAATAACCAATGCCAAAATAAAGCAATACACACATATATATAAATATATATGTAGTTACAGAAGCTTTAAATATACGTTAAACAACCAATGCCAAAATAAAGCAATACACACATATATAAATATACATGTAGTTACAGAAGCATTAAATATATATTAAA
>NW_013882379.1:0-316 GCF_000517525.1 Limulus polyphemus
TACTATTAATAAGAAGACACAAGATTTAACGATACTGTGTACTGTCAATAAGAAGACACAAGATTTAACTATACTGTGTACTGTCAATAAGAAAACACAAGATTTAACAATACTGTGTACTGTCAGTAAGAAAACACAAGATTTAACAATAATGTGTCTGGTCAATAAGAGGACACAAGATTTAACGATACTGTGTACTGTCAATAAGAAGACACAATATTCAACGATAATGTGTACTGTCAATAAGAAGACACAAGATTTAACGATATTGTGTACTGTCAATAAGAAAGTGTACTGTCAATAAGAAGACACAAGA
>NW_013882380.1:0-289 GCF_000517525.1 Limulus polyphemus
ATATATAAATATACTAATACTGTCTGTTGTATGTCAATGTAACTATTTCTATATAAATATAATAGTACTGTCTGTTGGATGTACATGTAACTACTTCTATATAAATATACTAGTACTGTCTGTTGTATGTACATGTAACTACTTCTATGTAAATATAATACTACTGTCTGTTGTATGTCCATGTAACTACTTCTATGTAAATATAATAGTAGTGTCTGTTGTATGTCCATGTAACTACTTCTATATAAATATACTAGTAGTGTCTGTTGTATGTACATGTAACTACTTC
>NW_013882381.1:0-286 GCF_000517525.1 Limulus polyphemus
CTCTATTGTCTACTACTTCTTTCGTCGTTCTATAAACACAAAATCATTATCTTTACTTCTATCATCTATCTATAAACACAAAGTCACAAATCTCTGTTATCTTTCACTAACACAGAGTTACTGTTCACATCTCTACCATCTTTATATAAACATAAAACTCTACTGTCTACTACTTCTTTCATCTTTCTATAAACACAACTATCTACACTTTTATCATGTAACTATAGAATTACTATGTATGTTTCTACTATCTCACGATAAACACGCAGTCTCTACTTTTCCATCT
>NW_013882382.1:0-291 GCF_000517525.1 Limulus polyphemus
CACATTTCAAATGTTTGTTTTCAGTAAAACTTTATATTTTAACTGTTACTTTCTCAACCCTAAATCTATACAAGGTTGGTTAATTTGACTGACCTCGTCTCTCCCCCCAAATCTAAATAAATCTAAATTACATTTTTTTTCTTTTCTATAATAACTTCAAATGTAGTGTGAAACTACGTTTGTTAATCCTATGTAGCTTTAAACTCATAACAGTATACATCTATTTATAATTAAATTTCATTTTTTTATTACCCTTTTGATTGCCCTTTGAACTGTGTCTAACTACTATCT
>NW_013882383.1:0-286 GCF_000517525.1 Limulus polyphemus
CTATTATATTAATATAGAAGTAGTTACATGTACATACACCAGACAGTACTATTATATTTATATAGAAGTAGTTACATGGACATACAACATACAGTACTATTATATTTATGTAGAAGTAGTTACATTGACATACAACAGACAGTACTACTATATTTATATAGAAGTAGTTACATGGACGTACAACAGACAGTACTACTATATTTATATAGAAGTAGTTACATGGACATACAACAGACGGTACTAGTATATTTATATAGAAGTAGTTACATGGACACAACAGACAGTA
>NW_013882384.1:0-286 GCF_000517525.1 Limulus polyphemus
TAGGTTAAATACATTTAGAGGATGAGTATTGTGGTGTGTTAGAAACGATTAGATAATGAGTATTGTGGTGTGTTAGACACACATACGTGATGAGTATTGTTGTGTGTTAGACACATTTAGAATATAAGTATTGTGGTGTTAGCCAACTTTAGAGGATGAGCATTGTGGTAGGTTAAATACTTTTAGAGGATGAGTATTGTGGTGTGTTAGACACATTTAGAATATAAGTATTGTGGTGTTAGCCACGTTTAGGGGATGAGTATTGTGGTGTGTTAGACACTTTAGA
>NW_013882385.1:0-289 GCF_000517525.1 Limulus polyphemus
GAAGATCACAGCTTGTACAAAAACACATTGATAGTTATACTTAAGTAAGTATAGTGTATTACTGATGATTAAAGATCACAGCTTGTATACAAACACGTTGATAGTTGTACTTTAGTAAATAGAGTGTATTACTGATGATTGAAGATCACAGCTTGTACAAAAAAACATTGATAGTTATACTTAAGTAAGTATAGTGTATTACTGAAGATTAAAGATCACGGCTTGTACACAAACACGTTGATAGCTATACTTTAGTAAGTAGAGTGTACTACTGATGATTAAAGATCAC
>NW_013882386.1:0-289 GCF_000517525.1 Limulus polyphemus
GTGTCTTCTTATTGACAGTACACAGTATCGTTAAATCTTGTGTTTCTTATTGACAGTACACAGTATCGTTAAATCTTGTGTCTTCTTATTGACAGTACACAGTATTGTTAAATCTGGTGTCTTCTTATGGAGAGTACACAGTATTGTTAAATCTTGTGTCCTCTTAATGACAGTACACAGTATCGTAAAATCTTGTGTCTTCTTATTCACAGGACACATTATTGTTAAATCTTGTGTTTTCTTACTGACAGTACACAGTATCGTTAAATCTTGTGTCTTTATTGTACAG
>NW_013882387.1:0-289 GCF_000517525.1 Limulus polyphemus
TAACCCAGTGATATAAAGGAGTTAATCTTTCTGTGTAGAGTATATATGGTGCTAGAGTGTATATTACGTAGTAAAACCTCCTGGATGTTTTTTACCCAGCGATATAAAGGAGTTAATCTTTCTGTGTAGAGTATATATGGTGCTAGAGTGTATATTACGTAGTAAAACCTCCTGGATGTATTCTTACCCAGCGATATAAAGGAGTTAATCTTTCTATGTAGACTATATATGGTGCTAGAGTGTATATTACGTAGTAAAACTTCCTGGATGTATTCTAACCCAGCGATAT
>NW_013882388.1:0-289 GCF_000517525.1 Limulus polyphemus
ATAACAGCGGAAAATTGAGCTAATAAAGTTATATTCCGGAGATATAGGCCATGTTTATATTTATTGATATCTCCTGACGAAGTTGTAAGAGCGGAATATTGAGCTAATAAAGTTATATTCCGTAGATATAGGTCGTGATTATATTTAATGATATCTCCTGACGAAGCTGTATCAGCGGAATATTGAGCTAATAAACTTATATTCCGGGGATATAGGTCGTGATTATATTTATTGATATGTCCTTACGAAGTTGTAAGAGCGGAATATTGAGCTAATAAAGTTATATTCC
>NW_013882389.1:0-289 GCF_000517525.1 Limulus polyphemus
ATACTGATTTTGATAAATTCGCGGAGCAAATTATATGATAAGCACAAATACATTATTAAATATACCAGTCCTTATAAACACTCTTTTGTGTGCTAATGACAATATAGTATTCTAAGTTATTGTTACGTCTCCGTTCGTTAGTTGATTTTCCGTAACTTCGTTCCGACGAAACTTTAGCGACAAAAGTCCTTACTTAATAAAACTGGTTTATTCTTTCCGAATACAACTTTACGATACACTTAATTTCAACAGTCGCGCTATAACAAACGCTATATCTCACGTGGCCAAC
>NW_013882390.1:0-289 GCF_000517525.1 Limulus polyphemus
GATATATTCTATGGTGTGCATATGTTTAGGGGATTTTCATGCACTATTACAGGTGCTATTACTTATACAATTATCAAAAGAAACAGTTTGAAAATTATAGAAACATACATACAAGAAAAATACATTCGTAAGCAAACAAAACTAAAACCTTAATACATAGTTAGTGCAAACCACAAAAAGAAATGAATTAACAGAATCATGTAGAAATAGAGAAAATGAATGGAACAAAACAGAGAAAATGCAACAGAGATGCCTATATATATATATATATGTATATATATATATATAG
>NW_013882391.1:0-401 GCF_000517525.1 Limulus polyphemus
AGGGTTCTTAGTCGGTTCTTTATGGAATTAATAAAATATAATTTCCATTCAAAAAAGAAACGTGGCTGATAATAGGATTGTTTACTTATTTTAAGGATATAATTATCAATATGTTTCTTTAAGTCTTTTTAGATTTCATTTTTACTGTGCATTTAAAAATTCTATATTTAGTGCCTTTCTTTAATATTGATTGTAATTCTTTGTCTTTGACAATTTCTAAATTTCCTGTAACTATATGATTATGAAAGATATCTTTAAAAACACTATTATTACAGTTACAAGGTAAGTTATCTCAAAAATATATATATTAACTGGTGTGCGATAAGCTTAGGAAATGTTGATTAGGAATAAATTAATACATTCAGAAAAAGGCCCGGCATCTGAGGGTCGCGGGTTCGAAT
>NW_013882392.1:0-286 GCF_000517525.1 Limulus polyphemus
CGTTATTTGGTACAACAAATCCACAACACCTAGGCGTAGCTCTAGTTACCGAATTTATAACCACCATACTCATCTTTAGCGTTATTTGGTACAACAAATACACGAACTCCTAGGCGTAGCTCTAGTTACCGAATTTATAACCACCATACTAATCTTTAGCGTTATTTTGTACAACTACTCCACGAATACCTAGGTGTAACTCTAGTTACCGAATTTATAATCACAATACTCATCTTTAGCTTTACTTGGTACAACTACTCCATGAACACCTAGGTGTAACTCTTTT
>NW_013882393.1:0-287 GCF_000517525.1 Limulus polyphemus
TATCCAAGTAGATCGTCTTAACTAAAACACTTAGCTAAAATACTTCCATTAACATATCCATGTAGATTATATGGACTGAGACACCTAAGTACTTCCGTCATGCTACCCAAGTAGATCGTCTGGACTAAGACACTTAGCTAATATACTTCCATTATCATATCCAAGTAGACCATCTGGACTGAAGTATCTTGGTAAAATACTACCATTATCATATCCAAGTAGATCACCTGGACTGAGACACCTAGTTAAAATACTTCTATTGTCATATCCAAGTAAATCATATGGAC
>NW_013882394.1:0-369 GCF_000517525.1 Limulus polyphemus
TTTTAGTCAGTTTTCCACTAGATATTTTTGACTTTGAAAACGTGTTATTAGTTTTCTTCCACTCGATTTTTTCGACTTTCATAACTGTCTTTTTAGGCCTTCTTAGACTAAATATTTTCGACTTTGATAGTGGTATTTTTAGTCTTTCTTAAACTATATTTTGTCGACTGTTATAACAGTCTTTTAGTCTTCCTTCCAATAGATTTTGTTGACATTGATATGGGTCGTTTTAGTCAGTTTTCCACTAGATTTTGTTGACTTTGAAAACGTGTTTTTAGTTTTCTTCCATTCGATTTTGTCGAATATCATAACTGACTTTTTAGGCCTTCTTAGACTAGATTATTTTGACTTTGATAGCGGTATTTCTAG
>NW_013882395.1:0-287 GCF_000517525.1 Limulus polyphemus
GTTAAGAGCCCTGAAGTCCACACAGCAACGTTGGGTCCCATCCTTCTTCTGGACTAATACGACAGGAGCTGACCAGGGACTATCTGATTTTTCAACGATCCATTCCTTAATTAGACCGTCCACGACCTTCTCTATCTCTTGTCACTTTGCTGGAGCTATTCTCCTTGGAGGGATCTTTATTGGATAGTGATTGCCTGTGTTTATTCTGTGCTCTACCAGGTTTGTGCATTCGAGGTCATGATCTCCTTTCGAAAAGACGTCAGCATAATTTGCCTAAAGTTCTTTTA
>NW_013882396.1:0-289 GCF_000517525.1 Limulus polyphemus
ATGTGAATGTTTAATCAGAAGTTTTTATTTACCATACATACGTCGTTGTGAATTTTTAATCAGAAGTTTTTATTTACCATATATATATAAATATGTCCTTGTAAGTGTTTAATCACAACTTTTTATTTACCATATATATATTTATCGTTGTAAAGGTTTAATCAGAAGTATTTATTTACCATATATATATCGATGTGAATGTTTAATCAGAAGTTTTATTTACCGTGTATACGTATATCGATGTGAATGTTTAATCAGAAGTTTTATTTACCATGTATATGTATATCGT
>NW_013882397.1:0-290 GCF_000517525.1 Limulus polyphemus
GAAGTTTGTGGAAATGTTTTTGAACATTCCTGAGTGTCAACGATGGTTCAGCAAATTTCGTTCAAGTAACTTTAGCCTTAAAAACTGTGATGGCAGGGGCCGACATGTTGTAATTGATGTTGATGCTCTGAAGACGCTTGTTGAGTCCAACCCAAGGGAACACACTCGTGAAACGGCCCAGATATAGCATGTCTCTCATGAAACAATATATAAACATCTAGGGAATATGGGAAAACTCCATAAAGAAGGTGTTTGAGTAGCTCACGAACTCTCCGATGATCATCGTTTCC
>NW_013882398.1:0-289 GCF_000517525.1 Limulus polyphemus
AAACACATTGTCTGCAGACTAAAGTCAACAGTGGGTCATAGAACGATACTAGCTATTGTGTCCTATTTAATCCAGTCGGTCTTAAACAAACACATGTAGATATGTTGTAAATATATGAGTTAATTAACAAACTGGATGCAATCTAAAGTCAACAGTGGATCATAGGACGATAATAGCTATTGCTTCCTATTTAATCCAGTCGGTCTTAAACAAACACATGTAGATATGTTGTAAATATATGAGCTAATTACAAAACTAGGCTACAGACTAAAGTCAACAGTGGGTCATA
>NW_013882399.1:0-288 GCF_000517525.1 Limulus polyphemus
AAATTCAAATTTATCTCCCTACACCCCCCTCCCCCCCAGTGGCACAGCGCTATGTCTGCGAACTTCCAACACTAGAAACCCGGTTTCGATACCCGTGGTGGGCAGAGCACAGATAGCCCTTGTGTAGCTTTGTGCATAATTAAAAACAAACAAACAGTTTTCACTCTTCAATTTTTTGTTACATTATTCCTTAATAAACTTTCTATTGTTATTATTTAATATCCGAATGTCACATTGACTCTAAAAAGCAAAAATAGAAAGGATTATCAACCATTATAATAATTCTTT
>NW_013882400.1:0-286 GCF_000517525.1 Limulus polyphemus
ACCACAGTACTGACACCACTGAGACAAGGAAATACCACAGTACTGATACCACTGAGACAATGAAATAAAACAATACTTACACCACTGAGACAAGGTATACCACAGTACTGACACCACTGAGACAAGAAAATACAACAATACTTACACCACTGAGACAAGGAAATACAACCAATACTTACACCACTGAGACAAGGAAATACAACCAATACTTAAAATTGAACAACCTAGTGACGTAAGAACCTAGGTTGGGTTGAGTAATTTCAGTCAAGTACATGTTTTATAATGG
>NW_013882401.1:0-286 GCF_000517525.1 Limulus polyphemus
ATGTAAGCTAGAATATGTAACGTTTATTTTAATATAAATTAGGGTTATGCATGTAAGCTACAATATTTAACGTTTATTTTATTATAAATTAGGGTTATTCATGTAAGCTACAATATGTAACGTTTATTTTATTATAAATTAGGGTTATTCATGTAAGCTAGAATATGTAACGTTTATTTTAATATAAATTAGGGTTAAGCATACAAGCTACAAAATTAGCTTAGGGTTATGCATGTAAGCTACAATATGTAACGTTTATTTTATTATAAATTAGGGTTATGCATGT
>NW_013882402.1:0-286 GCF_000517525.1 Limulus polyphemus
TACTGTGTGCTGTCAATAGAAGACACAAGATTTAACGATACTGCGTACTGTCAATAAGAAGACAAAATATTTAACAATACTGTGTACTATCAATAAGAAGACACAAGATTTAACAATACTGTGTACTGTCAATAAGAAGACACAAGATTTATAAATACTGTATACTATCAATAAGAACACCCAAGATTTTACAATACTGTGTACTGTCAATAAGAAGACATAATATTCAACGATAATGTGTACTGTCAGTAAGAAAACACAAGATTTAACAATAATGTGTCCTGTC
>NW_013882403.1:0-287 GCF_000517525.1 Limulus polyphemus
TTTACAAAACCCACATCAGAACTTACAAAACCTACATCAGTACTTACAAACATACATCAGAACCTACAAAACCTATATTAAAACTTACAAACCTACATCAGAACTTACAAACCTACATCAGAATTTACAAAACCTACATGAAACTTAAAAACCTACATCAGAACTTACAAACCTAAATCAGAACTTACAAAACCTACATCAGAACTTACAAAACCTAAATCAGAACTTACAAAACCTACATCAGAACTTACAAAACCTACATCAGAACCTACAAAACCTATATTAAA
>NW_013882404.1:0-289 GCF_000517525.1 Limulus polyphemus
CTACAAGGAAACATGAAGAGAAAGTTACCTTCTGTCACATTTAGTTGTCATCAAGTTAAACAGGAAACATGAAGAGAAAATTATCTTGTGTCACATTTAGTTGTCATCAAGTTAAACAGGAAACATGAAGAGAAAATTATCTTGTGTCACATTAAGCTGTCATGAAGTTGAACAATCAATCTAAACATAAAAAGTGAATAACTTCCAGTTCACTGACACAACATGATCATGCACTTCACAATCTAAACATGAAAAGTGAATGACTTCTAGTTCACTGACACAACATGAT
>NW_013882405.1:0-288 GCF_000517525.1 Limulus polyphemus
AAACAGTTTAGTTTAATGAAATATGTAGTTGGTGTATGATGCTCTCTCGGGAAACAATGACAACCTTTGGATTGGCTTCATGCAGATTGGATGGCTATTGATCCTGATATCATTACCACAATCTTATCTTTGATAGTGGTACTGTGTGTATGATCGCTATGAACCATGGTGATCAAATATCACATGTTATTTAGTATTCAATGTTGCACAAATGATTGTACAATTAATGCGCATTAGTAAAACACCGAATATTTTCAATGGCGAAAATGCATGTTAGCTAATAGTTAT
>NW_013882406.1:0-290 GCF_000517525.1 Limulus polyphemus
TTGGCAATATTACACTATTTGCTTAAGAACTGTTTGTAAATTGATGGCAGCTATTGGTGTGTGTGTGGGGTGGGGGGGGGGGGGTGGAACTCTTTAATATCGCCATATCTCCTGCGAATTGAGATGTTAGACAAAAATTTGGATCCGTTAAAGGCATGTTCCTTACATACATGATGAAGATGATAGAGCTAACTAATAATGGCAGAAGACGGCTTGAATGGGTTTCTTCATTACCCATTCAAGCCGTCTCCAGCCATTATTAGTCTCAAAGTGGGTTCCTTGTCATCGAA
>NW_013882407.1:0-289 GCF_000517525.1 Limulus polyphemus
ATAATTAACATTTGATACATAAATCCACATCAATTAGTGTTTTCAGAATCAATTAACGTTTTCATGATCTGTTACCAGTTCTCAGTTGCATTATATTATAGATTTCGCAGGTTAATGTTATGATATGAAATCATATCTGCCTCGTGATTCGTGTTTTATATAACAACAAGAATGTTTGATTAAAATGTTGACAACTTATTACGTTAGTTGTTTTTAAGCTTATTTATTTTTGGCGCCATCTAGTCATATACAAGCGAAACAGTCCAAGATCATTTGCCCACAACCGGAG
>NW_013882408.1:0-289 GCF_000517525.1 Limulus polyphemus
CATGTATCAGTAGTCAGTACAGTTAAAACAGCATAATATGTATCAGTAGTCAGAACAGGTAAAACAGTATAACATGTATCAGTAGTCAGTACAGTTAAAACAGCATAATATGTATCAGTAGTCAGAACAGGTAAAACAGTATAACATGTATCAGTAGTCAGTACAGTTAAAACAGTATAACATGTATCAGTAGTCAGTACAGTTAAAACAGTATAACATGTATCAGTAGTCAGTACAGTTAAAACAGTATAACATGTATCAGTAGTCAGTACAGTTAAAACTGTATAAT
>NW_013882409.1:0-288 GCF_000517525.1 Limulus polyphemus
TAAATTACAATATATGTTTGATCATTATTTATAAATATATAAATTACAATATGTGTTTGATCATTATTTATAAATATATAAATTACAATATGTACAACCTATAAACATATAAACATATAAATTACAATATGTGTTTGATCATTATTTATAAATATATAAATTACAATATGTGTTTGATCATTATTTATAAATATATAAATTACAATATATGTTTGATCATTATTTATAAATATATAAATTACAATATGTGTTTGATCATTATTTATAAATATATAAATTACAATATGT
>NW_013882410.1:0-291 GCF_000517525.1 Limulus polyphemus
GAAATGGTTCACAATTTGTGTGTTTTTTTTGTTTTTTTTTGGTAAAGAATATATGCGTTTTCTTATAGCGAAGCCACATCGGGCTATCTGCTGTGTCCGTCGAAGGGAATCAAATCCCTGATTTTAGCGTTGTAAAAGCGAAGACTTACCGCTGTACTACCGGGGGATATTTTGGAAAAGATTCCTCCCTCCCAAAAAACACGCACAAATAAAACACTATATGTTATGGTGGTTACGCCCCTGGACTTATATATTAACCAAAGTGGATACGATATCCGAAGCAATAGATAA
>NW_013882411.1:0-289 GCF_000517525.1 Limulus polyphemus
GTGAGTGCATCGCTGTTTTTTAGAAAAATTTATTATTAACAAAGATATTTGTATCTATGGCAAAGCTACTAAGGATATCTGCTGCCGTCCCTAATTTTGAACTACCAACCAGAGAAAAGGCAACCAGTTGTATTTATGGCAAAGCTACTAAGGATATCTGCTGCCGTCCCTAATTTTGAACTACCAACCAGAGAAAAGGCAACCAGAAAGCAGCATACTATCACTCCCCATCCACACTAAGGGATTGACAGTCATTTTATAACGCATTCTCAGCTTAACATGCAAGGAA
>NW_013882412.1:0-289 GCF_000517525.1 Limulus polyphemus
GAAAGAGTTTAAATTTCTATTGAGGCTTGGATTTTCGTTCATAACATGTATACTTTCTGTTATCAACAGTTCTTGACCAATACAATCAGTAGTTAGAATTAAAAAGTTTTCTATGGAAACGGGGTGTGATTATGACGTTTTGTTGTGAAACTATATAGCAGAGTTAGGTGGAGTTTGAAGTTTAATTCCAGTTTTGTTAGAAACTCCCACGTGTACCATGGTGCGTATTTCTAAATGGTGAGAATCTTGGAATCCGCATGAAAAATCACATTCATGCGCCATAAATTCA
>NW_013882413.1:0-289 GCF_000517525.1 Limulus polyphemus
GAAACATCTTGTCAACTAGCTAGAATCAGAAAACATCTTGTCAACTATCTAGAATCACAAAACATCTTGTCAACTATCTAGAATCAGAAAACATCCTGTCAAGTATCGAGAATCAGAAAACATCTTGTCAACTATCTAGAATCAGAAAACATCTTGTATCTAGAATCTGAAAACATCTTGTCAGTTATCTAGAATCAGAAAACATCCTGTCAAGTATCGAGAATCAGAAAACATCTTGTCAACTATCTAGAATCAGAAAACATCTTGTATCTAGAATCTGAAAACATCT
>NW_013882414.1:0-280 GCF_000517525.1 Limulus polyphemus
TTCTTACTGACAGTACACAGTATCGTTAAATCTTGTGTCTTCTTATTGACAGTACACAGTATCGTTAAATCTTGTGTCTTCTTATTGACAGTACACAGTATCGTTAAATCTTGTGTCTTCGTTATTGAAAGTACACAATATCGTTAAATCTTGTGTCTTCTTTTTGACAGTACACAGTATCGTTAAATCTTGTGTCTTCTTATTGACAGTACACAGTATTCGTTAAATCTTGTGTCTTCTTATTGACAGTACACATATCGTTAAATCTTGTGTTTTCTTA
>NW_013882415.1:0-289 GCF_000517525.1 Limulus polyphemus
GTGGTACCTTATCAAAAGATTTAAGAAAATCTAACTACACGAAAATCTAAACGATGTTTATTGTTTATAGAATAAATAATATTCTTAAAAATGTTAAAAATTAGGAAGCAAAATTTCTCTTTAGTGTATCTGTGCTGGTTTTCTGATATATTTAACTTAGTGATTTTGAAAAGCTTTTTTTATCAGTATCTGTAATTTTTCTCACTACACAAGTAAGACTAACTGTCCTGTAATTTTTTTTCTAGAGAAATTCTTATCACTTGTTAAAGATAGTGATAATGTTAGCAAA
>NW_013882416.1:0-289 GCF_000517525.1 Limulus polyphemus
GCTTATTGTTCTACAGAAACATGTACTAGATGCTTAGAAAATCTAACAATGTTAGATGTTGTTAGCATATTCTGTCTCATCCTGTATTACTATGTTAGTGCTTATTGTTCTACAGAAACATGTACTGGATGCTTAGAAAAGCTAACAATGTTAGATGTTGTTAGCATATTCTGTCTCATCCTGTATAACTACGTTAGTGCTTATTGTTCTACAGAAACATGTACTAGATGCTTAGAAAAGCTAACAATGTTAGATGTTGTTAGCATATTCTGTCTCATCCTGTATAACT
>NW_013882417.1:0-287 GCF_000517525.1 Limulus polyphemus
CGTGCCGAACTGCGAAACTATCTTTATAATCACCCCATATAGTCAATCGTAGTTTTAATTTGATCAAAAAAAACAGGAAATTATTCTGTTCAGATGATTTATTTGTTTGTAATTAAGAATAAAGCTGACAATGAGCTATCTGTACTGTACCCACCGCGTGTATCCAAACCCCATTTCGAAATTTGTAAATCTTCTGCTGAGCCACTAGGGGGCTCCGTTCTGATCAATAAATGGAAAAGCAAATAAAACACAGGCTATTTAATCAACAAACAATACATTTATTCAGC
>NW_013882418.1:0-289 GCF_000517525.1 Limulus polyphemus
AACAGTGTCTACTTGTAACATATTTAAAATACTTGACGTAAAATTTCAATAGTGTCTACTTGTAACATCTTTAAAATGCTTGACGTAAAATTTCAATAGTGTCTACTTGTAGCATCTTTAAAATACCTGACGTAAAATTTCTATAGTGTCTACTTGTAACATCTTTAAAATACTTGACGTAAAATTTCAATAGTGTCTACTTGTAACATCTTTAAAATACTTGACGTAAAATTTCAATAGTGTCTACTTGTAACATCTTTAAAATACTTGACGTAAAATTTCAATAGTG
>NW_013882419.1:0-288 GCF_000517525.1 Limulus polyphemus
GCCATACAAAAGAAAACATTATAGTATTGTTGCGTCAGCGAGGTCACGTGACTAGTATCACGCCACGTACTTCTCGAACCTTCGTGAATTGTCGGGAGATTACTAGATTGGGGGTAGACTGGTATATATATAAGATGGTTACAACGTGACGGGACAATGTGTAGGTAATGAGTAATTGAATGTATGCGGACAAAATATTGTTGGCCATGTTAGACGTGAATTATAGTGTTGTTATAGAGCGACTGTTGAAATTAAGTGTATCGTAAAGTTGTATTCGGAAAGAATAAA
>NW_013882420.1:0-288 GCF_000517525.1 Limulus polyphemus
AACAATAACAACGTTACAAAATAAACAGAAACAGTGGGACATTACTTAAACACTGTCATACTAAATAAAGGTTAGAACAATATACAGTGGGACATCCTTAACCACTGTCATACTAAATAAAGGTTAGAACAATAATAACGTTACAAAATAAACAGAAACAGTGGGACATTACTTAAACACTGTCATACTAAATAAAGGTTAGAACAATAATAACGTTACAAAATAAACAGAAACAGTGGGACATTACTTAAACACTGTCATACTAAACAAAGGTTAGAACAATAATAA
>NW_013882421.1:0-384 GCF_000517525.1 Limulus polyphemus
CAAATATAGTGACTAAAACAAACATCTGATTTATCAAACATATAGTGACTAAAACAAACATCTGATTTATCAAACATATAGTGACTAAAACAAACATCTGATTTATCAAACATATAGTGACTAAAACAAACATCTGATTTATCAAACATATAGTGACTAAAACAAACATCTGATTTATCAAACATATAGTGACAAAAACAAACATCTGATATATCAAACATATAGTGACTAAAACAAACATCTGATATATCGGAAATATAGTGACTAAAACAAACATTTGATATATCGGAAATATAGTGACTAAAACAAACATCTGATGTCCGATAGATCATGATTATATGATCATATTTCTGATAAAATATAGTGACTAAAACAAACATCTGA
>NW_013882422.1:0-288 GCF_000517525.1 Limulus polyphemus
ACAACTACCTGATCATGCAGAAAACAATCAGATATCGTCAAACTGGATCTGAGTCACAAACACGGTAGCCACTAGGTCTGCATTTATTTTTGGTGAAATGAAAAAGGAGAATATTTTGATCATGAGGACTGCCTCCACATAATCTTAACATAAGAAAATTCATCAAGAAGAGCTGTTGAACGTGGACTTACAACCAAAAAGTACTGCAAGGACCATATTCATCTGTGTGTGGACAGTATTGTATATATTATGCTTATCATCGTTGTTGACAAGTGTCAAAACAAAAAT
>NW_013882423.1:0-288 GCF_000517525.1 Limulus polyphemus
AGTATTCACTGATCTAGTAGTTAGATCCATATCACTGTGTGCTAGAACAAATATTCACTGATCCACTGGTTAGATCCATATCACTGTGTGGTAGTACAAGTATTCACTGATCCAGTAGTTAGATCCGTATCACTGTGTGCTAGTACAAATATTCACTGATCCACTAGTTAGATCCATATCACTGTGTGGTAGCACAAATATTCACTGATCCACTGGTTAGATCCATATCACTGTGTGTTAGTACAAGTATTCACTGATCCACTGATTAGATCCATATCACTGTGTGTT
>NW_013882424.1:0-286 GCF_000517525.1 Limulus polyphemus
GTACACAGTATCGTTAAATCTTGTGTCTACTTATTGACAGTACACAGTATTGTTAAATCTTGTGTTCTTCTTATTGACAGTACACAGTATTGTTAAATCTTGTGTCTTCTTATTGACAGTACACAGTATCGTTAAATCTTGTGTCTTCTTATTGACAGTACACAGTATTGTTAAATCTTGGGTCTTTTAGTTGTACAGTACACAGTATCGTTAAATCTTGTGTCTTCTTAGTTGACAGTACACAGTATCGTTAAATCTTGTGTCTTCTTATTGACAGTACACAGTA
>NW_013882425.1:0-430 GCF_000517525.1 Limulus polyphemus
ATCAGAAGTTTTATTTACCATGTATATGTATATCTTTGAGAATATTTAATAAGAAGTTTTTTTTATCATGTATAATGTATATCGTTGAGAATGTTTAATCAGAAGTTTTTATTTATCATATATATATATATCGATATGAATTTTTAACAGAAGTTATTCTTTAACATATATATATACATATATATATGTATAAATCGTTGTAAATGATTAATCAGAAGTTTTTATTTACCATACATTTATATATAGCGATGTGAATTTTTAACAGAAGTTTTTATTTACCATACTTATATATCGTTGCGAATTTTTAATCAGAAGTTTTTATTTACCATATATATATATATATATATATATGTATCGTTGAGAATGTTTTATTAGAAGTTTTATTTACCATATATATATCGTTTAGAATGTTTAATCAGAAGTTTCTATT
>NW_013882426.1:0-290 GCF_000517525.1 Limulus polyphemus
ATATTTAGTTACAGAAAAGTAGACTGATGTAATAATTTATTATGTGTGATTAAATTAATTTATTAATATCTTTAAGTTAAATTTACGTTAATATTAAAACTTAGTATATATATATATATATATAGTTTATTTTTGTTTTCAGAAATGAAAATCTGGGAAGTTTCCATATTGGTATTCTGGCTCAAATCGAGAAATCTAACAGGCCTGAAAGATAATCAATACTTGTTTCTTTTCGCCCTGCTCGCAGAATTAAGGATTATTCTTTAAGAGTCATCAATTGAAATTTGAAT
>NW_013882427.1:0-290 GCF_000517525.1 Limulus polyphemus
ATCAGCTGATCGTGTCACGGTCCCTGTACCTAGGTTTAGTATACCTTGCTGTTATCAGCTGATCGTGGCATGGTCTCTGTACCTAGGTTTAGTACACCTTGCTGTTATCAGCTGATCGTGGCATGGACTCTGTACCTAGGTTTAGTACAACTTACTGTTATCAGCTGATTCTGGCATGGACTCTGTACCTAAGTTTAGTACACCTTGCTGCTATCAACTGATCGTGGCATGGACTCTGCACCTAGGTTTAGTACAACTTGCTGTTATCAGCTGATCGTGTCATGGACTCT
>NW_013882428.1:0-289 GCF_000517525.1 Limulus polyphemus
GCTTTTAGAAAATCAATTATTGACTTCAAATATTGATCTTTCTTCTGTTCTGCTTTAATATCTATATTTGGTTCCACTTCACCATCATCAACTCCTTCAGTCACTTTAACTTCAGCTTGATGACACCTGGTTAGCTCAACCTCTCTTCTGCAGCAATGTCTGCAGTATTTTTGCAGGGTCTTTGGCTCAATCCATCGGCATTTCCATGAGATTTTCCTTCTCTGTATTCAATATCATAAGTATACTGGTCTATCTTTCCGATCCAATGTGCCAGGTATCCCTCTGGGTT
>NW_013882429.1:0-289 GCF_000517525.1 Limulus polyphemus
GACCAACAGAAGGTTTGATCTGGAAAAGCTTATTATGGCATTGCTCACTCCAAGTCGACTGCCAACTGGCACGAAGCCTCGCCTTGAAGACAGGACCGTAGTCCATGTATGGGACGGGCACGGCCGTGATGGCACCAGAGCAAACGGACCTAGCTGCGATGTCAGCGAGCTCGTTCCTGTGAATACCGACGTGACCAGGGATCCAGAAAAACTGGATGGAAATAGAAGATAGAGAAAAGTGGGCCAATCGGTGTTGAATATCGACTAAAACAGGGTGAGAACTAACGTT
>NW_013882430.1:0-290 GCF_000517525.1 Limulus polyphemus
ATCAATGTGAATGTTTAATCAGAAGTTTTATTTACCATGTATATGTATATCGTTGAGAATGTTTAATCAGAAGTTTTTATTTACCATATAGATATATATGTATATATGAATTTTAACAGAAGTTTTTTAACATATATATATATGTATCGTTGTAAATGTTTACTCAGAAGTTTTTATTTACTTTATATATACATATATATATATATATATATATCGTTGAGAATGTTTAATCAGAAGTTTTAATTACCATATATATATATATAGTTAGTTAAACTTTTACCTCAGTTAAG
>NW_013882431.1:0-289 GCF_000517525.1 Limulus polyphemus
ACCACCTTAACTTTAAGTATTTGAAAATGATAAGTTATGAATTCAATAAAACATATAAAGTATAATATTTATTATTAGAACTCAGAAATTTAAAAAACTTGCTCGTAAGTTTAATTTTCTTGAACAATAGTTTGTCTCTTAGATATTACTAAAGATATTATTTGTCTTACCGAAACATTCTCCTTAACATTTTGTAGTACGAAGAAATATCTTGTTACAATTTTTTGTATATATCGCATTTTTGTACAGTCACTAAAGTTTTTTTTTTTTTACTTAATTTGTTCCTTAT
>NW_013882432.1:0-289 GCF_000517525.1 Limulus polyphemus
TGCCATATACTAGGAGGTTTAACAATGTGACTAAATGTACTCTTGTGTCCTAGGGACTTTAACAATGTTATTAAATGTACCATTATGTCCTAGGGACTTTAACAATGTGATTAAATGTACTTTCATGTCCTAGGGACTTTAACAATGTGATTAAATGTACTATTATGTCCTAGGGACTTTAACAATGTGATTAAATGTACTTTCATGTCCTAGGGACTTTAACAATGTGATTAAATATACTTTCATGTACTAGGAACTTTAACAATGTGATTAAATGCACTCTTGTGTC
>NW_013882433.1:0-289 GCF_000517525.1 Limulus polyphemus
AAGAAGAACGAGAAGAGAAATTACAACAGTTGTTAGAGGAAAAAGAAAAGAAACAAGAAGAACGAGAAGAGAAATTACAACAGTTGTTGGACGAAAAAGAAAAGAAACAAGAAGAACGAGAAGAGAAATTACAGCAGTTGTTGGACGAAAAAGAAAAGAAACAAGAAGAACGATAAAATAAACAAGAAGAACGAGAAGAGAAATTACAACAGTTGTTGGACGAAAAAGAAAAGAAACAAGAAGAACGAGAAGAGAAATTACAGCAGTTGTTGGACGAAAAAGAAAGAAA
>NW_013882434.1:0-513 GCF_000517525.1 Limulus polyphemus
TTTGTTTATTTTGTTCGCTACAGGAAACCAAACGGTTGAACTTACACATTTTAAAATAACTTCATAATAACCAGTTTTTAAAAAGAAATGTAATGATACTATTTATTTTGTATTTGGTGAAGTATTTAATGACGAAATTGACAATTAATTACTTTTGCGCCATTTTTTTTTGTAATAAATTGTTTTGTAATAAACATACAAACATAAGCACGTTTTGCACATAGAAAGCGTTATGGCAAAAGACATTCAGATCACCTTCGTATTTCCAAAAACAGTTTTCTTTAAATAGTGCTAAGTGGTTTCATAAGTGATTTAGTAACTTTGTGAATTGCAAATTACTGTTTAGTGATACAGGTGATTATGCCACCCAAGAAACGCCCTTTCTGTGGAAATTCTTCTGCCGCTGAAAGAATCCAACCACAAAGAGCAGCTGAAACAGAGAAGAACGCAATCAAAGACATCAAGCACAAGCTTCATGATAGGCTGCTCAAATACAGGAAAAGACTTTGGAAT
>NW_013882435.1:0-287 GCF_000517525.1 Limulus polyphemus
AAGTACACACACACAGAAATTCTCAGAGTTTTAGTAGTATATAGATAACAAAGAATCGGACGAAACAGATACGATTAATCGTGTACAACATTTTGATTTTTAATATATTTGATCCATCTAAGGCAGTAGTTTTCTGAGTCATGAGGTGAATATTTGCTAACTCGGAATAATTGAGAGAGTTTACACTTTATGTCACCAAACAAGTTAAGTAATTTTGCTAAAGAATAACTGGCAAAGAGACAAGTTTGCCATAATATATATATATATATATATGTGTGTGTGTGTTG
>NW_013882436.1:0-517 GCF_000517525.1 Limulus polyphemus
GTAGGTGGTTTGATACCAAACAATGTTTATGGTCATTAAATATCTTTATACAGATGTTGTAGATGCTTTGATACCTAACAATGTTTATAGTCACTAAATATCTTTATACAGATGTTGAAGGTGTTTTGATACAAAACAATGTTTATAATCACTAAATATCTTTATACAGATGTTTTAGGTAGTTTGATACCAAACAATGTTTATAGTCACAAAATATCTTTATACAGATGTTGTATGTGGTTTTATCCCAAACAATGTTTATAGTCAATTAAATATCTTGATACAGATGTTGTAGGTGGTTTGATGCCAAACAATGTTTATAGCTGTATAAAGATATTTAGTGATTTGTTGTAGGTGGTTTGATACCAAACAATGTTTATGGTCACTAAATATCTTTATACAAATGTTGTAGGTGGTTTGATACCAAACAATGTTTATAGTCACTAAATATCTTTATACAGATGTTGTAGGTAGTTTGATACCAAACAATGTTTATAGTCACTAAATATCTTTATAC
>NW_013882437.1:0-289 GCF_000517525.1 Limulus polyphemus
ACTGTCAATAAGAAGACACAAGTATTAACGATACTGTGTACCGTCAATAAGAAGACACAAGATTTAACGATACTGTGTACTGTCAATAAGAAGACACAAGATTTAACGATACTGTGTAGTGTCAATAAAAAGACACAAGATTTAACAATACTGTGTATTGTCAATAAGAAGACACAAGATTTAACGATACTGTGTACTGTCAATAAGAATACACAAGATTTAACGATACTGTGTACTGTCAATAAGAAGACACAAGATTTAACGATACTGTGAACTTTCATTAAGAATA
>NW_013882438.1:0-287 GCF_000517525.1 Limulus polyphemus
GGATATATCCTGTAATCCATTCGACTTTACAAAAATAATATTTTCTATTTTAAAACTATTATCTTGCTTTTATAAGAAGGATATATTCTGTAATCCATTCGATTTTACAAAAATAATATTTTCTATTTTAAAACTATTATCTTGCTTGTATAAGAAGGATATATTCTGTAATCCATTCGATTTTACAAAAATAATATTTTCTATTTTAAAACTATTATCTTGCTTGTATAAGAAGGATATATTCTGTAATCCATTCGACTTTACAAAAATATTATTTTCTATTTTAA
>NW_013882439.1:0-504 GCF_000517525.1 Limulus polyphemus
GTGTGTGTGTGTGTGTGTGTGTGAAAGGTTTGTATTAAAATTGTGAAGATTGTTAATTGAAGATGTGACAACAAATAATGACCCATAGAAGATTAAGAAAATATATTCATTTTATTTGTTAACTTAAAGCTTTTGGTAATGCCGATGGACTGAGTCAAAGGTGTCATCAAGATGAAGTCAAGCCGATTGAAAAAGCTGATGATTGTGAAGTGGAACAAATATAGATATCAAAGCAGAACAGGAGAAAGACCAAGATTTGAAGCCAATAATTGATTTTCTAAAATCAAGTGTTTTGCAACCTGCTTGGGAGAAGGTGTCTAGCTTAAGCCGTGTGACAAAGAACTATTGGGCACAATAGGACCAGTTGAATCTTGAAGATGGTATTTTTCTCCAGAGATGGGAAAGTGACGACCTGGCAAACGGATATACCAAGAAAGTTATGAGAAGTTGTGCTGCATCAATCCCATGATAATTTAACAGAGGATATCTTGGAGTTAAGAAGAC
>NW_013882440.1:0-288 GCF_000517525.1 Limulus polyphemus
AAAATAGACCAGTATAATTATGATACTGAATATAGAGAAGAAAAATCTCATGGAAATGCCGATGGACTGAGCCAAAGACCCTGCAAAAATGACTTCAGACATTGCTGCAAAAGAGAGGTTGAACTAACCAGGTGCCATCAAGCTGAAGTCAAAGTGACTGAAGGAGTTGATGATGGTGGAATGGAACCAGGTATAGATATTAAAGCAGAGCAGGATAAAGATAAAGATTCGTAGACAACAATAATTGATTTTCTAAAAGCAAGTGTTTTGCACCCTGCTTGGGAGAAG
>NW_013882441.1:0-290 GCF_000517525.1 Limulus polyphemus
CCCTGGGTTATAACTTGATCAATACATACTGAACGACAGTAACCTCCCTGAGTTATAACTTGATCAATACATACTGAACGACAGTAACCTCCCTGTGTTATAACTTGATCAATACATACTGAACGACATACTGTACCTGATGATGACAAAACCTTGTCGAAACATTGTACATTTGCTGTTATGTTGAACGTATATTAAAGTTTTTCTTCATTACCCATTCAAGCCGTCTCCAGCCATTATTAGTCTCAAAGTGGATTCCTCCTTATCGAATACTGAACGACATTAACCTC
>NW_013882442.1:0-289 GCF_000517525.1 Limulus polyphemus
AAATTGCGACATTTAATTTATTGAAGACCTAATACGATGACGGACAATATTGCATAACCATGTACATCATAGTGGTTACGATCAACGACAAAAAGAAAAGTATAGCTATGACAGAATATCATTCTTATAAATTTTGATTAACCCTCAATGGGCGAACATGTAATTCATTTCGTAGGTTTATTCTTCTAAGTGGTTAGGGCGCTCGACTCGCAATCAGAGGGTCGCGGGTTCGAATCCCCGTCACACCAAACATGCTCGCCCTTTCAACCTGGGGGCGTTATAATGTGAC
>NW_013882443.1:0-289 GCF_000517525.1 Limulus polyphemus
GTACAGCTGAATTGTACCAATTCTTACTTACAGTAATATCAATAGAAGTAAAGCTAAATCGTACCAGTTCTTACCTACAGTAATATCAATAGAGGTAAAGCTGAATTATACCAGTTCTTATCTACAGTAATATCAATAGAAGTACGGCTGAATCATACCAATTCTTACCTACAGTAGTATCACCAGAGGTAAAACTGAATTGTACCAGTTATTATCTGCAGTAATATCAATAGAAGTACAGCTGAATCGTACCACTTCTTACCTACAGTAATATTAATAGAGGTAAAGT
>NW_013882444.1:0-289 GCF_000517525.1 Limulus polyphemus
AAACAAACATTTGCAATTATTATCTCCACTTTATTTGCCGGGCTTATATACTTAAATAGAGGGTGCCTTGAAAAGACTAGAGTTGCCAGGAACAGTCATGATCCTTCTAGAAACTCCAGCGCGCATGCTTTTAGCGTCACGTGATTTCCGCTGTCGTAACAATATAATGCAATCTATCATACTGTTTGGTTAATATTATGTTTTATGTGTATAAACAACTAACAAAAGAACCTAAATGAAATCACTATTTTTTATATAAAACCGACCAAGAATGTCAGCAATAATTAGT
>NW_013882445.1:0-289 GCF_000517525.1 Limulus polyphemus
GTAAAGAAATACTCAATGTTCTCACTTTATAAACACTAAAGTATCATTCTATCTAGAGTAAAGAAATACTCAATGTTCTCACTTTATAAACCCTACAGTATCGTTCTATCTAGAGTAAAGAAATACTCAATGTTCTAACTTAATAAACACTAAAGTATCTTTCTATCTAGAGTAAAGAAATACTCAATGTTCTCACTTTATAAACACTACAGTATCGTTCTATCTAGAGTAAAGAATACTCAATGTTCTAACTTTATAAACCATACAGTATCGTTCTGTCTAGAGTAAA
>NW_013882446.1:0-289 GCF_000517525.1 Limulus polyphemus
CGGTGACGCAACACTGCCCCCTCCTTAATATTGTTCGTCCCGAACAATAACCACATACAATAAACCAATAACAATTAACAATAATCTAATTAAATGTACAGAAATACAATCACAAAATTACAAAGTCTCTTAGTTTTACGGGACGTATCTTCTTCCGTTTGGTCTCCGTCTCGTTGGCTTCTGCTTCATATGGGGTTCATCTGCTTCATCAGTAAATGTCCTATCATCGGTAACAGTCACATCAGTGGTAGTAACTTCATCAAGAGCTTCATCGTTTCCCTTCTCAAAA
>NW_013882447.1:0-287 GCF_000517525.1 Limulus polyphemus
CTCTATGTCAACGACTTCCACATCTCGTGTCAGTAGTCGAACATGAGGTTTATTGAGCGACAGCTTCAGACTGCCCTCAATCGGTTGTTGACATGGACCACTGCTAATGGTTTTAAATTCTCTTTTTTTACCAAAACCGTTTGCATGCATTCTTGCCGCCAACGGGGTCTCCACCCCGATCTCGAGCTCCGTCTTGGCGATATAGTTATTAGTGTGGTCCCTGAGTCAAAGTTCTTGGGGCTTATCTTTGACCTTAAGCTTAGCTTCATTCCACACATCAAGCAGCT
>NW_013882448.1:0-346 GCF_000517525.1 Limulus polyphemus
AAGTCGATTAAATTCAGTACAAGTAGAGTTACTGAGAAGACACTTTAAGAACTGTTAAGTCGATTAAATTCAGTTCATGTACAGTTACTGAGAAGACACTTTAAGACAGTTGATTAAATTCAGTACAAGTACAGTTTCTGAGAAGACACTTTAAGACAGTTGATTAAATTCAGTACAAGTACAGTTACTGAGAAGACACTTTAAGAAGTGTTAAGTTGATTAAATTCAGTACAAGTACAGTTACTGAGAAGACACTTTAAGAAGTGTTAAGTTGATTAAATTCAGTTCATGAACTGAATTTAATCGACTTAACACTTCTTAAAGTGTGTTCTCAGTAACTGTACAC
>NW_013882449.1:0-289 GCF_000517525.1 Limulus polyphemus
CCGGTAAGGTTGTTTACTGAGTCAAAGCACATCAATAGTCTTAACTGTGTAACTGAGACTAGAGAAACCGCTAAGGTTGTTTACTGAGTCAAAGCACATCAATAGTCTTAACTATGTAACTGAGATTAGAGAAACCGCTAAGATTGTTTACTGAGTCAAGGCACATCAATAGTTTTAACTGTGGAACTGAGACTAGAGAAACCGCTAAGGTTGTTTACTGAGTCAAAGCACATCAATAGTCTTAACTGAGACTAGAGAAACCGCTAAGGTTGTTTACTGAGTCAAAGCA
>NW_013882450.1:0-764 GCF_000517525.1 Limulus polyphemus
GTGTATCTCTAGTTACAAAATTTATAACCACCATACTCATCTTTAGCGTTATTTGGTACAACATCTCAACGAACACCTAGGTGTAACTCTAATTACCGAATATATAACCAACATACTCATCTTTATCCTTACTTTAAATTCGGAAACTATAGTTACACCTATGTGTTTATGGAGCAGTTGTACCAAATAACGCTAAAGATGAGTATGGTGGTTATAAATTCTGTAACTAGAGTTACACCTAGGTGTTCGTTGAGATGTTGTACCAAATAACGCTAAAGATGAGTATGGTGGTTATAAATTCTGTAACTAGAGTTACACCTAAGTGTTCATGGAGTAGTTGTACCAAGTAAGGCTAAAGATGAATATGGTGGTTATAAATTCGGTAACTAGAGTTACACCTAAGTGTTCATGGAGTAGTTGTACCTACCACTATATTCATCTTTAGCCTTACTTGGTACAACTACTCCATAAACACCTAGGTGTGACTACAGTTACGGAATTTATAACCATTATACTCATCTTTAGCCTTACTTGGTACAACTACTCCATGAAACTAGAGTTACACCTAAGTGTTCATTGAGTAGTTGTACAAAGTAAGGCTAAAGATGAGTATGTTGGTTATAAATTCGGTAATTAGAGTTACACCTAGGTGTTCGTTGAGATGTTGTACCAAATAACGCTAAAGATGAGTATGGTGGTTATAAATTCTGTAACTAGAGATACACCTAAGTTACACAATTTATAACCACCATACTCATCTTTAG
>NW_013882451.1:0-289 GCF_000517525.1 Limulus polyphemus
GGGATCAGTTCGTAGATGCCTTGGACAGTCCACAACCTAAGATACAAGTGAAGCAAGCACACCTCTCTACCATGTAGGATGCAATGGCCAGAGCTCTCGAATTTGAATCCTACGTTAAGTCCAGCACAGAGGTACCAAGGTTGGTACAGTCGTCTGGATTCAAGGCCAGAAAAGGTCAGCTTTCAGAGAAGTTTGAGGGACTTTGCTGGCACTGTAACAAACCTGGGCACAAGAGAGCTCAATGTTGGAAACTTCAGCACAGGGGAGATGATACAGCAGGAAAGGCTGC
>NW_013882452.1:0-286 GCF_000517525.1 Limulus polyphemus
ATAAAACTGTAGATTATAATTCAAAGTTTAGAACTATACATTACTCAATATTTTAATTTAAAAGTAAATATTAAAAACACAGATAAACATTGATTTTTGTGTCATGTGGTACATTGAATGCAGCACTGGTTCAAATTAGATGTTTGTGAAGTCAAAATACTAAGTCTGTAGTTTCATATGAAATAGAAACTCAAATTAAAAATATTGACCATGTAATAAATCAAACTACAGTGGCACCTTTCTCACCTCCTTCCATTTTTGGAAATGTTCCCTTATATACACCTAC
>NW_013882453.1:0-293 GCF_000517525.1 Limulus polyphemus
TCTTCTTATTGACAGTACACAGTATCGTTAAATCTTTGGTCTTCTTATTGACATGACACAGTATAGTTAAATCTTATGTCTTTTTATTGACAGGACACATTATTGTTAAATCTTCTGTTTTCTTACTGACAGTACACATTATCGTTAAATCTTGTGTGTTCTTATTGACAGTACACATTGTAGTTAAATCTTGTGTTTTCTTCTTGAAAGTACACAGTATCTTTAAATCTTGTGTCTTCTTATTGATAGTACACAGTATCGTTAAATCTTGTGTCTTCTTATTGACAGAACAG
>NW_013882454.1:0-287 GCF_000517525.1 Limulus polyphemus
TATGTTAGTAAAATTCAATGATCATTGTATATGTTAGTAAAACTTCAGTAGCGATCACTTAAAACTTCAGTAGCGATCACTTGTATATGTTAGTAAAACTTCAGTAGCGATCACTTAAAACTTCAGTAGCGATCACTTGTATATGTTAGTAAAACTTCAGTAGCGATCACTTAAAACTTCAGTAGCGATCACTTGTATATGTTAGTAAAACTTCAGTAGCGATCACTTGTATATGTTAGTAAACTTCAGTAGCGATCACTTGTATATATTAGTAAACTTCAGTAGCG
>NW_013882455.1:0-306 GCF_000517525.1 Limulus polyphemus
CAATGTTTGCACTATCCAACATCTACGTGAATGCTACAATACAACTAACAGTACAAATGACCGTCCACGCACTGGTTGCCCCAGAGTGACAACATGACGTCAGGATCGTTACATCTTACGACAGCATCTGCAGAACCGGTTCCTTTGTGCAACTCACACTGCTCATCAGACAATTGGCATTAACCAGAGACTGATTAGTGATGATACAGTTCGGCGTCGATTGAATAGTCGTAACCTGAGTTGTCGTCGTCCTGCCAGAGGTCCTATTCTGACACCACGTCATTGCCGCAAACGACTACAGTGGGC
>NW_013882456.1:0-289 GCF_000517525.1 Limulus polyphemus
AGTTTTATTAAGTAAATACTTGTGTCGCTAAAGTTTCGTCGGAACGAAGTTACGGGAAGTTAATTAACAAACGGAGACGTAACAATATATATATATATTGTTGCGTCATCGAGGTCACGTGACTGGTGTGGCGCCACCTATTTTCTAGAACTATCCTGTACCTTGGCGAATGCTCTAGTATTTACTAGATATGGGGTAGTCGGGTATATAAGAGAGGGTGACAACGTGACGGTAATGTAATGTGTGTGTAGATAGTGACTAATTGAACTGCAGTCACATGGTATTGTTG
>NW_013882457.1:0-289 GCF_000517525.1 Limulus polyphemus
CATTCAAACATATAATGCACATTAACTACTGAGGTAAAACCACCATAAAATACAAGGTTATCATTCAAGCATATAATGCCCATTAACTACTGAGGTAAAACCACCATAAAATACAAGGTTATCATTCAAGCATATAATGCACATTAACTACTGAGGTAAAACCACCATAAAATACAAGGTTATCATTCAAGTATATAATGCACATTAACTACTGAGGTAAAACCACCATAAAATACAAGGTTATCATTCAAGCATATAATGCCCATTAACTACTGAGGTAAAAACCTCC
>NW_013882458.1:0-285 GCF_000517525.1 Limulus polyphemus
GGCCTAAGTAAAGCACCTCTTTCTGGAACAAGTGGCATTTCCTGAGATGGAGTTTGAGGTTTGCAGTTTTCAAACACTTGAATACTTCCTCCAGACAGGACATTTCCTCATCAAAAGTTGTTGCAAATACAATGACATCGTACAGGTACATTAGGGCTATCCTCCATCGTTCCATCAGCCTCTCAAATGTTGCTGGAGCATTACTGAGCCTGAATGGCATCACTCGGTATTGCCAGAGACCTTGGCCATAACTAAATGCTGTCTTGGGTCTCTCTGCTTCAGCCA
>NW_013882459.1:0-289 GCF_000517525.1 Limulus polyphemus
CTTTCTATGTGCAAAACGTGCTTATGTTTGTAGGTTTATTGCAAAAAAATTATTACAAAAAATGGCACAATAATCATTAATTGTTAATTTCGTCATTAAATACTATACCAAATAAATAGCACCATTAAATTTATTGTAAAAACTGGTTATTATTAAGTTATTTTAAAATTTGTAAGTTTAACCGTTTGGTTTCCTATAGCGAACAAAATAAACAAATAAACAAACTTAATCTTTCATATATATAAATAAATAGATTCTTCAAGATCTTGTTTTTTATCATCTTACGCCT
>NW_013882460.1:0-289 GCF_000517525.1 Limulus polyphemus
AGATCCCTCCAAGGAGAATAGCTCCAGCAAAGCGACATGAGATAGAGAAGGTCATGGACGGTCTAATTAAGGAAGGGATAGTTGAAAAATCAGATAGTCCCTGGTCAGCTCCTGTCGTATTAGTTCAGAAGAAGGATGGGATCCACCGTTGCTGTGTGGACTTCAGGGCTCTTAACAGCATAACCGAAAAAGACTCATACCCACTGCCATAAATTGATGATACTCTTGATGCCCTAAGTGGAGCCAGGTGGTTTTCAACTCTGGACTTAAAGTCAGGTTTCCATCAAGT
>NW_013882461.1:0-288 GCF_000517525.1 Limulus polyphemus
ATAGGGGTGATTTAGTAGGAAGGAAGCCACAGGAATTCGAAGGGAAGCACCGTAGGAAGCATATAGAGCACAATTTGAGCTCCTGGCAGAAACGAATGGATGAACAGAGGGGCAGAAAGCAGTATACCTTGCAACAAACCTGAAGGGACAACCACTGGAAATACTTGGACAGTTGTCAGCAGACGACAGGAACAACTACAGAGCACTGGCAGCTGCTCTAGAACTCAGGTATGGAACCCAAAATCAGTCCAAAGTCTACAGGGCTAGGTTTGGAACGAGAATCAGTGC
>NW_013882462.1:0-289 GCF_000517525.1 Limulus polyphemus
AATCTCATCTTCTCTGATGTTTTCGCCACCACTGTAACCACTCCGAGAAACATTTTCGCACCAGCTGATCACCTACTGAACCTCTATGTCATGTCCCTCCCAGCTGACAATCCCCACCACGTCGAGATGCCGACGTCCCCTCTTCCCCCATTTATCTATCCTGATTCACAATACCCGATATACCTGTTGCCAGTTCCCACACTATCTCCATTATGTATTATAGACTGGTTAGTGTTCACCCATATTTGTCCGGATTGTCTCCTCCATCTGCAAATATCGCGTTTTCCCC
>NW_013882463.1:0-289 GCF_000517525.1 Limulus polyphemus
GTATCCTCTTTCATACGTATTATTAATAACTAGTAGTAATTTAAACAAATCATAATTCACGTGTAAACGATGTTATCATTATCTCTTGAAGTTAGCTTTCTTACAGAAATTTGGTGTTCCTTTAAAAAACTTAAGTACAGTGTGAAACAGGAATTTCCAGCCAATAATAGATAAACAACAAATATCATTGTATTTGGAACTTGGTTATAAATACAACCTTCCTATGTCTATTGAAATAATGCATTAAAGAAACAAGTAAAGAAAACTTTAAAAAAGAAGTAAATGTAGG
>NW_013882464.1:0-415 GCF_000517525.1 Limulus polyphemus
GGTTATAAATTCTGTAAATAGAGTTACACCTAAGAGTTCATAGAGTAGTTGTACCAAGAAAGGCTAAAGATGAATATGGTGGTTATAAATTCATTAACTAGAATTACACCTAAGTGTTCATGGAGAAGTTGTACCAAGTAAAGCTAAAGATGAGTGAAGTGGTTATAAATTCGGTAACTAAAGTTACACCTAGGTATTTATGGAGTAGTTGTACTAAGTAAGGCTAAAGATGAGTATGGTGGTTATAAATTCGGTAAGTATAGTTACACCTAGGTATTTATGTAGTAGTTGTACCAAGTAAGGCTAAAGATGAGTATGGTGGCTATAAATTCTGTAACTCTTTTTGGAGTAGTTGTAACAAATAAGGCTAAAGATGAGTATGGTGGTTATAAATTCCGTAACAGTGTTACACCTA
>NW_013882465.1:0-288 GCF_000517525.1 Limulus polyphemus
ACACATATATATATAACCAACGCGACGCGCCTAACAACAGTATCTGTTATTGGTTTTCTATAGTTGGTATACTATAAACTTCGGAAGCTATAATTGTGATTAACGCTTTTTAATCGGAAAACTTCAGATATTTGACCAGGAATATTTATAAATTTCGAACACTATAAACCATTTAACTTCAGTGGATTCACATCGGACATTGGTACTTTTACGAAGATATTATATAACTTCACCGGTGAAAAAACTCAAGCTCGACCTGTAATCGGCGTGTCGTATGATCAGCGAGGC
>NW_013882466.1:0-291 GCF_000517525.1 Limulus polyphemus
TTGCTAGTTTTTTGGTCTTTTTTTTTGGGGGGGGGGGGAGGGTATATATATTTCTCACCTTTGTTCTGTTCTGTTTTCATAACTTGTCCATTTTCAATAAGAATAACGTTTGTTTGTTTCCAAGTTCAGCACAAAGCTACACAATGGGCTATCTGCACTCTGTCCACCACGGGTATCGAAACCCGGTTTCTAGCATTGTAAGTCCGCAGACAAACCGCTGTGCCACTGGGGGGCATAAGAATAACCTAACAGAAACTAACGATACAATATTCTTGGTAATAAGCCATAAGA
>NW_013882467.1:0-465 GCF_000517525.1 Limulus polyphemus
AGCCATGCCTGGCTAACAGTACAGAAGTTACAATGACACAGCTCACGTGCACTAATGTTACTGTATCAAATAACATAAAACTGACCTTTGGTCTGTACAAAGTAACTTGTCTTGACTGTGTTTTTGTAGACTAGTATTTTGGAAAATATAGTCAGATTGCTATTTTGAAATAAATTCTTAAACATATTTTTCTTAAAACATAGAACAATAAATAAAGAAGAAAACCAAACAATTATCTCTTCTAATTATGACCTTTGTACTCAATTGCTGCTTGATATAGGTTGCTAAGTCTTTAAAAATTTTGCACGTGAAAAATATGAAACAAAATAATTATTTTTACGTTTTATATATACATTTGATTAACTAAAAAATCATAAATTACTACATCCATACCACAGAATTCCACTATAATTTATCAAGCTTAGTAACTAAGATGTATTTTAGTCAGAAAAAATATGAAATTTT
>NW_013882468.1:0-289 GCF_000517525.1 Limulus polyphemus
AACTTTTAAAAGCCGCCCACTGAAATACAGTGAGACCGAGTTGACGTACAGAAGTAAATTACACTATTCCATCATTCATCTGTAGATCAAATACAAGTCCTAGAGTACAACGTACAAGTAAGTGTATGTTCATCAAGAAGAAAATACGAGATTGATGTAACATATTAACTGGTGTGCAAGATTGGCAATATATGCATCAGGCAAGGCCTAGATCTAGTAAACATTATAGGCCTTCAATCGAGTGCAGAAACGTCTTCTGGACCTAAAAATGAATATTAAAGAAGCAGCC
>NW_013882469.1:0-1043 GCF_000517525.1 Limulus polyphemus
CTTTAACGTTGCGTAGAAATATGCAGAGTTTTACCTTCCTACTGTTTACTTTAAAGGAGTTATAGAACGTTTTTCGTTTTTTACCAGTACTTCGTTCCATTTGAACGGATCTTCTCGAAATTTTTTCAAGAACGATCGTTGCATACTTGCGTATTTACATGCAAAATTCTAGCCTTCTATTGTCATTTTTGCGACTTTTGTGGTCGTTTTATTTTACTCTTTTATTGGCTTTTCTGAAAGCGTATGTGTACTGTAGTGAAGCTTTTGGTTACTGATTGTTTTTCAAAATAGGACCCTCTGGTAACAATAATCATCAATTTTCAATTTAGGACCCTCTGGTAACAAGAAATCGAAAAACAATCAGTAACCAAAAGTACGCAACGTTAAAGTGTACCTGTTAATGAAAAAATTTCGAGAAGATCCGTCCAAATGGAATGAAGTACTGTACAAAACGCAAAACGTTCCATAACTCCCTTAAAACAAAGAGTAGGAAGGTAAAACTCTGCACATAACAAGTATGCAACGAACGCGTATTTACATGCAAGATTCTAGCCTTCTATTATCATTTTTGCGACTTTTGTGGTCGTTTTATGTTACTCTTTTATTGGCTTTTCTGAAAGCGTATGTGTACTGCAGGGAAGCTTTTGGTTACTGATTTTTTCTATTTCTTGTTACAAGAGGGTCCTAAATTGATGATTCTTCACCAAATTTGGTATGTAGGTACACTTTAACGTTGCGTAGAAATATGCAGAGTTTTACATTCCTACTCTTTGTTTTAAAGGATGGAACGAAGTACTGGTACAAAACGCAAAACGTTCCATAACTTTGGACGGATCTTCTCGAAATTTTTTCAAGAACGTTCGTTGCATACTTGCGTCATGTAAATGAAGGCTAGAATTTTGCATAAACGACCACAAAGTCGCAAAATTATAATATTTACTCTTTATTGGCTTTCTGAAAGCGTATGTGTACTGCAGTGAAGCTTTGGTTACTGATTGTTTTCGTATTCTTGTTACCTACGAGGGTCCGTAAACTTAGTATGA
>NW_013882470.1:0-288 GCF_000517525.1 Limulus polyphemus
TGAGTATGGTGGTTATAAATTCGGTCACTAGAGTTACATCTAAGTGTTCATAGAGTAGTTGTACCAAGTAAGGGTAAAGATGAATTTGGTGGTTATAAATTCGGTAATTAGAGTGACACCTAAGTATACATGGAATATTTGTACCTATTAAGGCTAAAGATGAGAATGGTGGCTATAAATTCTGTAACTAGAGTTACACCTAGGTGTTCATGGAGTAGTTGTACCAAGTTACGCTAAAGATGTGTATGGTGGTTATAAATTCTGTTACTAGAGTCACACCTAGGTGTT
>NW_013882471.1:0-281 GCF_000517525.1 Limulus polyphemus
CAGTCCACAGCAGAGAGTACCACCGATCAAAGAATGCGTTAAGCCTCTTCGTCACAGATTCTCCTTTAAATTTTTACCTTTGGTAAAAAAAAAAAAAAATTAAATTTCGATACAAGTCTTGCATAAGTCTAAACTTGTATACCAATAAATCTAAAATATATGAAAATTATTTTCATTCAATTTTGCTAACATCAAGATTAAGGTAACTAGTTTTTGTGTACTGAAGCCACTAATAAGTTCAGGTTATTCAGTAGTCATAGGAGCATTCGTGTCATTCGTTC
>NW_013882472.1:0-403 GCF_000517525.1 Limulus polyphemus
ATAAGTGTAAGATTATAAATATATAATTATAAATATAATATATTATATTATTTATATATAATTATTATTATTATTATATATATATAATTATTATTATTATTATAATATATATAATTATTATTATTATATATAGAATTATTATTATTGTATATACATAATTATTATTATTATTATATATATATAATTATTATTATAATATATATAATTATTAATAATATAATAACAGGCTGGCAAACAATGATTTATAACCATAAGGAAGAATTTTATTGATGGGGGAACATACTACGTGTTCAACAGATCAGTTATTATATTACCATACTCAAGTATTGGTAATATACTTATAGATAACCTGAACAACTTTTCTAACCAACTGTTTAGATGTTATATTTTTCCCACGAACGTG
>NW_013882473.1:0-286 GCF_000517525.1 Limulus polyphemus
ACAGTATCGTTAAATCTTCTGTCTTCTTATTGACAGTACACAGTATCGTTAAATCTTGTGCCTTCTTATTGACAGTACACAGTATCGTTAAATCTTGTGTCTTCTTATTGGACAGTACACAATGTTGGTTAAATCTTGTGTCTTCTTATTGAAAGTACACAGTATTGTTAAATCTTGTGTCTTCTTATTGACAGTACACAGTATCGTTAAATCTTCTGTCTTCTTATTGACAGTACACAGTATCGTTAAATCTTGTGTCTTCTTATTGACAGTACACAGTATCGTT
>NW_013882474.1:0-288 GCF_000517525.1 Limulus polyphemus
GATGATACATCAGCACTATCAATTCCTTTAAAAATCTTAAACTCTTCAACCAGATCCATTCTAACTCTTCTTTTTTAAGAGAAAATAATTTCAGAGACCTTAACCTGTCCTCGTATGACAATCTTTTCATCCGAGGAATCATCCTAGAACCTCTAATATAATGAGTTAACCCCTTTCAATGAAACGAATTTAATCAAGCCTAACAAATAATTTCGAAAAATGTCTTGTTGTTGTGTTCTCTCTCTCTCTCTCACACACACACAAAGAGCTAAATACAAAAAATGGATG
>NW_013882475.1:0-439 GCF_000517525.1 Limulus polyphemus
AAAATATGTTTGAACAATATTTTATATAGAACCTTAAAAATGAAGATTAAATCAATCGTGTTTGGGAGGGGTGGATTAGCATCGGGGATTTTCAAAAGTTAAATTGTGACATATTAGAAAATTATGCTCATCCTACAAGGAGGATTATCATTCAGTAACATGACTATTGAAATAACAGCTGAGTAATTGTACCTATAGGGCTGAGTGAGGCCTAGCAGTTAGCATACCAGATTGTGGAGCTGAGTTTCTATGGCTCGCATTCTGATAGTGGCAAAAAAAAAAGGAATCGCACTCCATACTTTGGAGCCATGGGTGCATTATAAGAATGACAGTAAAATCCATCTGTTCAGTATGATAACTGAGAGTAGCCCAAGAGGATGGGGGGGATTATAAACGTTCTTAAATTATTCAAGTGCTTCAGTACACTTGCTTTTGAGGA
>NW_013882476.1:0-286 GCF_000517525.1 Limulus polyphemus
ATCAATAGACTCACGATATCATATTTATTCAAAGTAATAAATTTATCTATAAATAGACTCACGATATTATATATATACAAAGTAATAAATTTATCTATAAATAGTCTCAAGATATTATGTTTATACAAAGTAATAAATTTATCTATAAAAAAACTCACGATATTATGTATATACAAAGTAATAAATTTATCTATAAATAGACTCATGATATTATGTATATACAAAGTAATCATCTATTTATAAATAAACTTACGATATTATGTTTATACAAAGTAATAAATTTATC
>NW_013882477.1:0-289 GCF_000517525.1 Limulus polyphemus
ATTAGAGTTTTTTTCTCTCTCGTGAGTTTTTCCATATTGTTTGTTCGTTTTGAATTTCGCGCAAAGCTACACGAGGGCTATCTGCGCTAGCCGTCCCTAATTTAGCAGTGTAAGCCTAGAGGGAAGGCAGCTAGTCATCACCACCCACCGCCAACTCTTGGGCTACTCTTTTACCAACGAATAGTGGGATTGACCGTCACATTATAACGCCCTCACGGCTAAAAGGGCGAGTATGTTTGGTGTGATTCGAGCGCCCTAACCACCTGGCCCTGCCGGGCCTTCCATATTT
>NW_013882478.1:0-290 GCF_000517525.1 Limulus polyphemus
TTTTTTTATTGTTATTGTGCACTCTGTCCACCACTGGGAATGGAAACCCAGATTTTTGCGTTGTGAGTCTGTAAACTTACCACTGACCCACCTGGAGATAACCACTACAATACAAAAATTAAAACTTCCTTTTTTTGTCTTAGTACTTAATAGATAATGTTAAAGAAAAGTAGAATAGAATACTTGATTTTAATTATTTGTTAGCAGCAACTCGTGTTTTAGTAGCAGGCTGATGAAAGAAGATACAGTATTCAGAGTATATCTTCCAACTCGTGTTTTAGTAGCAGGCT
>NW_013882479.1:0-287 GCF_000517525.1 Limulus polyphemus
AGATTGTAGCTGTAGAGACTGTAGTTGTAAATACTGTGGTTGTAGAGATTGTAGCTGTAGATACTGTAATTGTAAAGACTAAAGCTGTAGAGACTATAGCTGTAGAAACTGTAGTTGTAAAGACTATGGTTGTAGAGATTGTAGCTGTAGAGACTGTAGTTGTAAATACTGTGGTTGTAGAGATTGTAGCTGTAGAGAATGTAGTTGTAAAGACTGTGGTTGTAGAGATTGTAGCTGTAGAGACTGTAGTTGTAAAGACTGTGGTTGTAGAGATTGTAGCTGTAGAG
>NW_013882480.1:0-289 GCF_000517525.1 Limulus polyphemus
ATCTTATACATTAGCTTCCGAGTAACTCAGCTTTACTCTTGATTAGGTATTATCTTGTACAGTAGCCCAGAGTAACTCAGCTTTACTCTTGATTAGGTAATATCTTATTCAGTAGCCCTGAGTAACTCAGCTTTACTCTTGATTACGTAATATCTTATACAGTAGCCCCCGAGTAACTCAGATTTACTCTTGATTAGGTAATATCTTATTCAGTAGCCCCGAAAAACTCAGCTTTACTCTTGATTAGGTAATATCTTATACAGTAGCCCAGAGTAACTCAGTTTTACTC
>NW_013882481.1:0-289 GCF_000517525.1 Limulus polyphemus
AAGAATCATCAATTTAGGACCCTCTGGTAACAAGAAATCGAAAAACAATCAGTAACCAAAAGCTTCCCTGCAGTACACATACGCTTTCAGAAAAGCCAATAAAAGAGTAAGATAAAACGACCACAAAAGTTGCAAAAATGAAAATAGAACGCTAGAATTTTGCATGTAAATACGCAAGTATGCAACGAATGTGCATACAAAATTTGGAGATGATCCCTTTTAATGGAACGAAGTACTGGTACAAAACGCAAAACCTTCCATAACCCTTTTAAAACAAACAGTAGCAAGG
>NW_013882482.1:0-477 GCF_000517525.1 Limulus polyphemus
CCATATTATACTTCTGTCACATTACTGCTTATAGACAAAGAAAGATCTGTATATTACATTATATCTATCGCTCTACTGCTTATGTAAACAGATCTGTATACCATATTATACTTCTGTCGCAGTACTGCTTATTGATAAAGAAAGATCTGTATACCATATTATACTTCTGTCACATTACTGCTTATAGACAAAGAAAGATCTGTATATTACGTTATATCTATCGCTCTACTGCTTATATAAACAGATCTGTATACCATATTATACTTCTGTCATAGTACTGCTTATAGACAAAGAAAGATCTGTATATTACATTATATCTATCGCTCTACTGCTTATATAAACAGATCTGTATACCACATTATACTTCTGTCACAGAACTGTTTATGTACACATATCTGTACACTACTGTCACAGTACTGTTTATCTTTAAGTACGATAGCACTAAATAGCAGGGATTGTGATGAAACAAAATAGCGG
>NW_013882483.1:0-288 GCF_000517525.1 Limulus polyphemus
GCTGTGTTTAAATTTCGGGTTGTTGTTGTCCTGCACCTGATATTTTGACGTTGTTTTGCTGTGTTTAAATTTCGGGTTGTTGTTGTCCTGCACCTGATATTTTGACATTGTTTTGCTGTGTTTAAATTTCGGGTTGTTGTCCTGCATTTGATATTTTGACGTTGTTTTGCTATGTTTACATTTCAGGTTGTTGTTGTCCTGCACCTGATATTTTGACATTGCTTTGCTGTGTTTAAATTTCGGGTTGTTGTTGTCCTGCACCTGATATTTTGACATTGTTTTGCTGTG
>NW_013882484.1:0-287 GCF_000517525.1 Limulus polyphemus
AACTATGCAACGAACGTTCATACAAAATTTGGAGATGATCCATCCAAATGGAACGACGTACTGGTACAAAACGCAAACGTTCCATAACTCCTTTAATACAAACAGTAGGAAGGTAAACTCTGCATATTACTACGCAACGTTGAAGTGTACCTACATATCAAATTTGGTGAAGAATCATCAATTTAAAACCCTCTGGTAACCAGAAATCGAAAAACAATCAGTAACCAAAAGCTTCACTGCAGTACACATACGCTTTCAGATACGCCAATAAAAGAGTAACATAAAAT
>NW_013882485.1:0-287 GCF_000517525.1 Limulus polyphemus
ATTTATGTACAGCAATATCATGCGTTATCTCGATGCCGAGGGCGCAGGATTGCCCTACGGTACAGCTCTGAATTTCTGCATAGTCTGCATCTATAGGTTTAATGGAAAGAAATATATTGTTACTACCACTGTCTGCATCTATCGGTTTAATGGAAAGGAAATATATTGTTACTACCACTGTCTGCATCTATCGGTTTAATGGAAGGAATATATTGTTACTACCACTGTCTGCATCTATCGGTTTAATGGAAAGGAAATATATTGTTACTACCACTGTCTGCATCTAT
>NW_013882486.1:0-399 GCF_000517525.1 Limulus polyphemus
CTTGTAAACAAATAGTGGATAAGTTACGAACAACTATAAGGGACATAAAAACAGTTAGTTGGGATATTATGAAACAATGATGATGATATTAATTATAATGTAGGTCACCATCCATTGGACATTAAGGTAAGGTGATGAAGTCGTCCAACGTGATTATCTTTAATTTGAAAACATTACATGAATATATTGCAGTGATTTATATTAATCAACATATAATTCATTGCTCTCGGAATTGTGGAAAATATTTCTTTTAAGTTTTTATCAAGCTCCATTGAACTATTTCTGAGAATTGTTACTTATATGCACGAGGAAACAAGGTGACACATTATTTCTGTCAGATTGTTGAACAAAAGCAAACAAAACTCACAGAAAAACTACAACAGTCGAACAATTTCTGAG
>NW_013882487.1:0-289 GCF_000517525.1 Limulus polyphemus
ACTTCTTCATGACGTTTGTTTCATCTGTAGTTCTGGTATAGTTAAAGATATAGTTAAAGTTAGGGTGGTCTGTAAGTTAGATGTACCTTGAATGTACACTTCTTCATGATGTTTGTTTCAAGTGTAGTTCTGGTATAGTTAAAGATATACTTAAAGTTAGGGTGGTCTGTAAGTTAGATGTACCTTGATTGTACACTTCTTTATGATGTTTGTTTCATCTGTAGTTCTGGTATAGTTAAAGATATAGTTAAAGTTAGGGTGGTCTGTAAATTAGATGTACCTTGAATGT
>NW_013882488.1:0-289 GCF_000517525.1 Limulus polyphemus
GTTTAATTATGATTTCACTCTGCTAGGTTTTATTAATAAATTACACATTCTTCACATCAAAGTTTAATTATGATTTCACTCAGCCAGGTTTTATTAATAAATTACAGATTCTTCACATCAAAGTTTAATTATGATTTCACTCAGCTAGGTTTTATTAATAAATTACACATTCTTCACATCAAGGTTTAATTATGATTTCACTCAGCCAGGTTTTATTAATAAATTACAGATTCTTCACATCAAAGGTTTAATTATGATTTCACTCAGCTAGGTTTTATTAATAAATTAC
>NW_013882489.1:0-521 GCF_000517525.1 Limulus polyphemus
TATAATGATAGATACTGTTTTTTAACAATAGATACTGTTTTAACAATAGATACTGTTTTAACAGTAGATAATGTTTTAACAATAGATACTGTTTTTAATAATAGTTACTGTTTTTGACAATAGAGACTGTTTTAACAATATATACTGTTTTTAACAATAGATACTGTTTATAATAATAGATACTGTTTTAACAATAGATCCTGTTTTGAACAATAGATCCTGTTTTGAACAATAGATCCTGTTTTGAACAATAGATACTGTTTATAATGATAGATACTGTTTTTTAACAATAGATACTGTTTTAACAATAGATACTGTTTTAACAGTAGATAATGTTTTAACAATAGATACTGTTTTTAATAATAGTTACTGTTTTTGACAATAGAGACTGTTTTAACAATATATACTGTTTTTAACAATAGATACTGTTTATAATAATAGATACTGTTTTAACAATAGATCCTGTTTTGAACAATAGATCCTGTTTTGAACAATAGTTCCTGTTTTGAACAATAGATACT
>NW_013882490.1:0-289 GCF_000517525.1 Limulus polyphemus
AAACAAACGTTAACATGTGTGTATATGTGTTCTTTATACATTTCCACATTTCTTGGTCAATCAGCACAAAACTTGACACTGATACAGGGTGACATGAGGAAGGTCATGAAGGGGTTGGATCCCCCATCTTCTATATAAACAAACGTTAACATGTGTGTATATGTGTTCTTTATACATTTCCACATTTCTTGGTCAATCAGCACAAAACTTGACACAGTGATACAGGGTGACATGAGGAAGGTCATGAAGGGGTTGGATCCCCCATCTTCTGTATAAACAAACGTTTACG
>NW_013882491.1:0-422 GCF_000517525.1 Limulus polyphemus
CAAGCAGTCGATGATAGTTTGATGTGTTTTTCTACCACAGACCGCAGCTAAACATAAGAGTTGCGATGATGCAAGTAGTCGATGATAGTTTTATGTGTTTTTCTACCACAGACCGCAGCTAAACATAAGAGTTGCGATGCTGCAAGTAGTCGATGATAGTTATATGTGTTTTTCTACCACAGACCGTAGCTAAACATAAGAGTTGCGATGCTGCAAGCAGTCGATGATAGTTTTATGTGTTTTTCTACCACAGACCGTAGCTAAACATAAGAGTTACGATGCTGCAAGCAGTCGATGATAGTTTTATGTGTTTTTCTTACCACAGACCGTAGCTAAACATAAGAGTTGCGATGCTGCAAGCAGTCGATGATAGTTTTATGTGTTTTTCTACCACAGACCGCAGCTAAACATAAGAGTTGCGA
>NW_013882492.1:0-568 GCF_000517525.1 Limulus polyphemus
TATTTAACAATACTTGGTACTGTCCATAAGAAGACACAATATTTAACAATACTGTGTACTATCAATAAGAAGACACAAGATTTAACAATACTGGGTACTGTCCATAAGAAGACACAATATTTAACAATACTGTGTACTATCAATAAGAAGACACGAGATTTAACGATACTGTGTACTATCAATAACAAGACACAAGATTTAACAATACTGTGTTCTGTCAATAAGAAGACACAATATTTAACAATACTGTGTACTATCAATAAGAAAACACAAGATTTAACAATACACCCAGTATTATTAAATCTTATGTCTTCTTATCGACAGTACACACTACTGATAAATCTTGTGTCTTCTTATTGACAGTACACAGTATCGTTAAATCTTGTGTCATCTTATTGACAATACACAGTATTGTTAAATCTTGTGTATTCTTATTCACAGTACACAGTATCGTTAAATCTTGTGGCTTGTTAGTGATAGTACACAGTATTCTTATATCTTGTGTCTTCTTATCGACTTTACAGTCTTCTTATTGAGAGTACAACAAGATATAAGAATACTGTGTACT
>NW_013882493.1:0-289 GCF_000517525.1 Limulus polyphemus
TAGTCTAAATAGCTTAAATTTCATAACATTATTCATTTATATATATATATATATATATATATATATATTTATATTTTTATTATATTGACCTTTCAGCCATGTCTGGCTAACATTATAGAACTTAGAAGTTGCAATGATGCAGTACACGTGCACTCACATTACTGTATACAAGAATATAAAACTGGCCTTTACAAAGTGACCTGCCTTGGCTGTGTTTTAGTGGACTAGTATTTATAAAATACAGTCACATTTCAGTTTTAATACATTATATATGCATATACATTATTAC
>NW_013882494.1:0-304 GCF_000517525.1 Limulus polyphemus
TGGTTAGATGAACAATGTTAGGTATTGGCTAATGGTTAGATGAACAATATTTGGTATTGACTAATGATTAGATGAACAATGTTTGCTATTGGCTAATGGTTAGATGAATAATGTTTGGTATTGGCTAAAAGATAGGCGAATAATGTTTGGTTTTGTCTAATAGTTAGATGATTAATGGTAGATATTGGCTAAAGGTTCAATAAACAATGTTTGGTATTGACTAATGATTAGACAAATAATGTTTATTACTGGCTAATGGTTAGATGAACAATGTTTGGTATTGGCTAATGGTTAGATGAACAAT
>NW_013882495.1:0-376 GCF_000517525.1 Limulus polyphemus
TTACTAGCAGTTTTCATGTCTATACTATATCCCACAGATTTGTATACACATGAAAACTGCTAGTTGTATCCCACAGATTACTAGCAGTTTTCATGTCTATACTATATCCCACAGATTACTAGCAGTTTTCATGTCTATACTATATCCCACAGATTACTAGCAGTTTTCACGTATCCCACAAATTTACCAGCAGTTTTCATGTGTATAGTATATCCCACAGATTACTAGCAGTTTTCATGTGTACACTGTATCCCACAGATTTACTAGCAGTTTTCATGTGTATATTGTATCCCACAGATTACTAGCAGTTTTCATGTGTATACTATATCCCACAGATTACTAACAGTTTTCACGTATCCCACAGATTTACTAGCAG
>NW_013882496.1:0-289 GCF_000517525.1 Limulus polyphemus
AAATTTCCTTCTAAGCGCTCCCTAGTGGCAAAAGCTTTAATTTTTCAAAGCCTTAATACAATTCTTCGTGTAGGCTATATAAATAAAAAGACAAAGCCAAGTATTTTCATTACTTACCGCAGCTGGATACACGAACGTCAATGTTTTCTCATCTCCATGGATATTTTGAGCCATACATGTGTAACCACCAAGATCTCCCCACGATAAGTTACGGATTACCAGGTCTCCATTTTGTAAAACCTGTAGAAAATGTTCATTTCAACTAATTAAATACATTTGTTACGTTTTC
>NW_013882497.1:0-488 GCF_000517525.1 Limulus polyphemus
TTTGATACAATGTTACTTTGCCTGATGAATCGGTTCAAAGTAACGTTGTATCAAAGTGTAGGGCCGGGCGTTCTTAACCTAGACTATAGCTGATAAATCGGTTCAAAGTGACATTGTATCAAAGTGTAGGGCCGAGTGTTCTTAACCTAGACTATAGCTGATGAATCGGTTCAAAGTAACATTGTATCAAAGTGTAGGGCCGGGCGTTCTTAATCTAGACTATAACTAATGAATCGGTTCAAAGTAACATTGTATCAAAGTGTAGGGCTGGGCGTTCTTAATCTAGACTATAGTTGATGAATCGGTTTATAGTCTAGGTTAAGAACGCCCGACCCCTACACTTTGATACAACGTTACTTTGAACCGATTCATCAGCTGTAGTCTAGGTTAAGAACGCCCGGCCCCTACACTTTGATACAATGTTACTTTGAATCGATTCATCAACTATAGTCTAGGTTAAGAACGCCCGGCCCCTACACTTTGATACA
>NW_013882498.1:0-289 GCF_000517525.1 Limulus polyphemus
CACATTCTTCTTGTCACGTTGTCACCCTCTTTTATATACCAGACTACCCTATATCTAGTAAATGCTGGAGCATTCGCCAAGGTACAGGATAATTCTAGAAAGCAGAGGGCGTGAGGATAGTCGTGTGATCTCGCTGACACAACAATACTCATTTGTTGAAGAAGACTGAAATACAGGCTAAGCCAAAAGGACTTATAATTGTATTAATAATGAAATATGTTTGAAAGTTTTAAAAAAAATTACTAATATATATAAATGATATGTATAAGAATGATTTTGGCTGTAATTA
>NW_013882499.1:0-511 GCF_000517525.1 Limulus polyphemus
CGTAACCCCAGACACAATACTGAAACAATGTTGTAGTTCTTCTTTAAACTATTGTTAACGTTTTCCCCACCTTCTCAACGTAACTCCAGACACAATACTGAAACGATGTTCTTTAAACTACTGTTAACGTTTTCCCCATCTTCTCAACGTAACTCCAGACACAATACTGAAACAATGTTGTAGTTCTTCTTTAAACTACTGTTAACGTTTTCCCCATCTTCTCAACGTAACTCCAGACACAATACTGAAACAATGTTGTAGTTCTTCTTTAAAGTATTGTTAACGTTTTCCCCACCTTCTCGGCGTAGCTCCAGACACAATACTGAAACAATGTTGTAATTCTTCTTTAAACTACTGTTAACGTTTTCCCCACCTTCTCGGTGTAACTCCAGACACAATACTGAAACAATGTTGTAGTTCTTCTTTAAAGTATTGTTAACGTTTTCCCCACCTTCTCGACGTAACTCTAGACACAATACTGAAACAATGTTCTAGGTCTTCTTCAAACTAC
>NW_013882500.1:0-289 GCF_000517525.1 Limulus polyphemus
CATGTCCTCTACAACTTGTAATATTAATGTTCTTATTTTTAAAGATTTCTTGTTGTTTTTAATGACCTTTGATTTCATATGATTGACCTCTACTGAAGGTCACCATTTGTACAAGTTTTATGTACATTTTCTACTTGATTGATAAATCACTAATATTGCCTAAATACCACCACACAATTGTTATAGTTTGTTTTTAAAATATTCAGTAATCCAACACTGATCAAAGTAAATTAACTAATGAAAACATGTTTTACTTTTAACTCTCATGACCAGGGTGATAATGACTGTA
>NW_013882501.1:0-289 GCF_000517525.1 Limulus polyphemus
ACGATATTATGTTTATACAAAGTAATGATTTATGTATAAATAGACTCACGATATTATGTTTATACAAAGTAATAAATTTATCCATAAATAGACTAACGATATTATGTAAATACAAAGTAATAAATTTATCTATAAATAGACTCACGATATTATGTATATAAAAAATAATAAATTTATCTATAAATAGACTCACGATATTATGTATATACAAAGTAATCATCTACTTATAAATAAACTTACGATATTATCTTTATACAAAGTAATAAATTTATCTATAAATAGACTCACG
>NW_013882502.1:0-284 GCF_000517525.1 Limulus polyphemus
CAGTACACAATATCGTTAAATCTTGTGTTTTCTTATTTGTACAGTAAACAGTATCGTTAAATCTTAGTGTACTTCTTATTGACAGTACACAGTATTGTTAAATCTTGTGTCTTCTTATTGTAAAGTACACAGTATCGTTAAATCTTGTGTCTTCTTATTGACAGTACACAGTATCGTTAAATCTTGTGTCTTCTTATTGACAGTACACAGTATCGTTAAATCTTGTGTCTTCTTATTGACAGTACACAGTATCGTTAAATCTTGTGTCTTCTTATTGACAGTAC
>NW_013882503.1:0-419 GCF_000517525.1 Limulus polyphemus
TGTCTTCTTATTGACAGTACAAAGTTTCGTTAAATCTTGTGGCTTGTTATTGACAGTACACAGTATCGTTAAATCTTATGGCTTGTTATTGATAGTACACAGTATCGTTAAATCTTGTGTCTTCTTATTGACGGTACACAGCATTGTTAAAACTTGTGTCTTTTTATTGTTAGTACACAGTATCGTTAAATCTTGTGTCTTCTTATTGACGGTACACAGCATTGTTAAAACTTGTGTCTTTTTATTGATAGTACACAGTATCGTTAAATCATGTGTATTCTTATTGACAGTACACAGCATTGTTAAAACTTGTGTCTTTTTATTGACAATACAAAAGAGTATTGTTAAATCTTGTGTCTTGTGTACTGTCAATAAGAAGACACAAGATTTAACAATACTATGTACTATCAAAAAGAAGA
>NW_013882504.1:0-405 GCF_000517525.1 Limulus polyphemus
TTTGTGTACTGTAATCATGAAGTGTTCTAAACTAACACACATTTTTGTACTGTAATCATGAAGTGTTCTAAACTAACACATTTTTGTACTGTAATCATGAAGTGTTCTAAACTAACACATATTTTTGTACTGTAATCATGAAGTGTTCTAAACTAACACATTTGTGTACTGTAATCATGAAGTGTTCTAAACTAACACATATTTTGTATTTAATCATGAAGTGTTCTAAACTAACACATATTTGTACTGTAATCATGAAGTGTTCTAAACTAACACATTTTTGTACTGTTTTATCATGAAGTGTTCTAAACTAACACATATTTTGTACTGTAATCATGAAGTGTTCTAAACTAACACATATTTTTGTATTTTAATCATGAAGTGTTCTAAACTAACACATATTTT
>NW_013882505.1:0-289 GCF_000517525.1 Limulus polyphemus
CTACTCCATATCACGTATTCTAGCTACATCTGTATCTGCGTAGGTGTTAATTAATGTGGTAATAGAGTGTGTTCAGGCATATGATAATGATAACATGTTTAAAAGAAATTTCATTCTAAATCCTTCCTTATAGTCCTTACTTCTCTGTGGCACAACGATATGTCTTGGGAATTACAACGCTAGAAACAGGGTTTCAATACCCGTGGTGGGCAGAGCACAAATAGCCCATTGTGCAGCTTTGTGCTCAACTAACAAACAATCCTTATAACTCAACTTCTCTGCAATACTT
>NW_013882506.1:0-290 GCF_000517525.1 Limulus polyphemus
GGTGAGAGAACATACTTAAAAAGTTATATGGAATAACAAAGATAAACGTTTAGACTTGCACAACCTTGATTAATCACTGTGATGAATTCAAATTCGATGATGAGGAACCCACTTTGATACTAATAATGCTTGGAGATGGCTTGAATGGGTAATGAAGAAAACTTTAATATAAGTTTAACATAACAGCAAATGTAGAATGGGCAATCCTGTTTTGCCCGTTCTTGCCAATATATTTATGACCCAGATCGAAACACAAGCCATACATTCTATGCTTCATCCCCCCACTATAC
>NW_013882507.1:0-289 GCF_000517525.1 Limulus polyphemus
GCACACCTAGTTAGCGCATGTGTAACCACCATACTTACCTTTAGCCCTACTTGGTACAAGAACTCCACGAACACCTAGGTCTAATTCTAGTTACCGAATTCATAACCACCATACTCATCTTTAGCGTTTTTTAGTACAACAACTCCACGAACACCTAGGTGTAGCACTAGTTACAGAATATATAACCACCATACTCATTTTTAGGGTTATTTGGTACAACAATTCCACGAACACCTAGGTGTAACTCTAGTTACCGAATTTATAACCACCATACTCATCTTTAGCCTTT
>NW_013882508.1:0-289 GCF_000517525.1 Limulus polyphemus
TCTGAGTTTAAAATATAATAACTTATTCCATCATCATGTGAAAATAATAATAATTTAGACATAAAAAACATATAAGCAATTTTATTCAGCTGTTCCCTTATGAACTGAGCTACCCTTGAGTCACAATCCATTATTTCAATATATGTCATCATGTAGCCAAGTAAATCTCAAATAGTGCACAAAATTGTGTACGTTATGTAGATCCATATTGTACTTCAAAATGCAATGTTTTCAAATATTTTTGAGACTAATGGTGTTATAGATATCTAATCTTATAATTTGTTTTAAA
>NW_013882509.1:0-290 GCF_000517525.1 Limulus polyphemus
GGATTAATAACTCTTCCAAAGCAGGTGTTTATCAGAACCATACACAAACATATATTATATTGTTGGCCTTGTGACTTAATGCAGCCAAAGGATTAATAACTCTTCCAAAGCAGGTGTTTATCAGAACCATACACAAACATATATTATATTGTTGGTCTTGTGACTCAACTTGGCCAAAGGATTAATAACTCTTCCAAAGCAGGTTTTACAGCACCATACACAAACATATATTATATTGTTGGCCTTGTGACTTAATGCAGCCAAAGGATTAATAACTCTTCCAAAGCAGG
>NW_013882510.1:0-288 GCF_000517525.1 Limulus polyphemus
CGTGAGCTCACAATATTCCTGTCAACGTCATATTTTCCTTGAATCTCTAACTTGATGATTATAGAACTTGATTCTCCGGCTTTGTAACTATTACTCTGGTGTCTTGTTATTAGAGTACTTGATTTCATGGCTCTTTAAGTACATTAGAATGACAATGAGAGTACTTGATTACATTGTTCTGTAATTACATTAGACATCCTGGTGCCTTGACAATGAGAGTACTTGATTACATTGTTCTGTAATTACATTAGACATTCTGGTGCCTTGACAATGAGAGTACTTGATTAC
>NW_013882511.1:0-289 GCF_000517525.1 Limulus polyphemus
ATACTCATATTTAGCCTTACTTGGTACAACTACTCCATGAACACGTAGGCGTAACTTTAGTTACCGAATTTGTAACCACCATACTCATCTTTAGCGTTATTTGGTACAACAACTCCACGAACACCTAGATGTAACTCCTGTTACCGAATTTATAACCACCATACTCATCTTTAGCGTTATTTGGTACAACAACTCTATGAACACCTATGTGTAACTCTAGTTACCGAACTTGTAACCACCATACTCATCCTTAGCGTTATTTGGTACAACAACTTCACGAACACTTAGG
>NW_013882512.1:0-289 GCF_000517525.1 Limulus polyphemus
TATAATGTTCCAAAAAAGATTGTGTATTTGACACTAACATTTACTGGAACACATGTTTTGAAAATCAAGAAAAATATAAAGAACTTCCTTTGTAATGTGTACCCACAAGTTGACCTACGTGTGGTACTTAAACCAGTTTACAGAATAAGGAACTATTTTGTATTCAAAGACAGAATTTGCTAAGCGAACCGATCACATTTCGTCTACAGATATCAGTGCTCTGTTTGTAATAGTGCGTATATAGGGTCGACGGTGAGGAGACTTAGTGATGGAGTTAAAGAACATAATG
>NW_013882513.1:0-289 GCF_000517525.1 Limulus polyphemus
TAATACACGCCATTAATCACAGCGATTCACAATCTCAATAACTTCGCTCTCGACGAGTGAAAAACACACACTTTACAGCTCACTAGCTCGAAACTAACAGAATCATAAATTACACAGAACTCAATATAACTACTGCTTTTTCATTCATATATTCCCATGCTAGCTTTCTCTGCCAGTCTTATATACTAATGAAGAGGGCACCTCAAACACATTAGGACTTCCCCGGTCATTCAAGAAACTCATCACGCATGCTACCAGCGCCATTAGTGTCACGTGACTTCCGGTGTTG
>NW_013882514.1:0-287 GCF_000517525.1 Limulus polyphemus
ATACTCTCCTTATGGTTTCAAGTAATATACAAGACCCAAAAATAATATTTGTAAATAAACTTAAACAATAAATGAGTATTTTCATTTTTAACTAGGATTTCATGTTTATATATGTACATAAAAATATTTAATTTTTTTTTTTTCATAAATATATTTTATTTTCAAGTTTATGTTGCCGTACTTTTGTTTATTGTGCCAAATAAACCGTGGGGTCAGCAGCATGAACTTTCAGTAAACTATCTCACCCCTGTGGGGGGTCACTCTTGTCCAGCCCAGCGCGGGTGCAT
>NW_013882515.1:0-318 GCF_000517525.1 Limulus polyphemus
GAATGCTGTTTGATAATTTAAAAGTAGCACATTTTTGGTATCTCTCCAATTTCAACATCCATAACTTTCTTAGTAATTGGTTTAGAATATTCAAGTTTTGCACAGTTGTTGTTAAAATAATAGTACCAGTATGCAAAAGATCAGCAAGATTTGAGAGGGTAAGGTGTGGAGTACTAGCTGAGTTGACTGTAATAAAAAAGGTTTTTGTCTGTGGCATACATGTAATTTGTTATGTGTATCAGAATGTAGTAATGAAATATTTTGTTTACATTTTTATGCTCCCACTGCAGAGCAGGGCATACTGGTTTGTCCCAGTTC
>NW_013882516.1:0-289 GCF_000517525.1 Limulus polyphemus
TGTACAATAAAACAATTCACATGTCAAAGATCATGTTCCGTGAGCTAAAAATACGTTTAGCAGCATTTTTTGTATAACATAACAATTCACATGTCAATGAACATGTTTGGTGAGCTAAATATACTTCGACAAGCATTTTTTGTACAACAAAACAATTCACATCTCAAGGAACATTTTCATTGAGCTAAAGATACGTGGACCAGCATTGTTTGTACAACAAAACAATTCATATGTCAATGAACATTTTCAATAAGCTAAAGATGCATGGACCAGCATTGTTTGTACAACA
>NW_013882517.1:0-288 GCF_000517525.1 Limulus polyphemus
CAACGGATACATATTTTTTTACATACGACCGCCTAACCACGCAAAGATAGCGCTACTACCAGTATGTGTTACCCAATTTAGAACCCGATATCTCCTTATACCAAAATATCTTACATAAGAATACTGACACAATAATCCTCGGCGATCTTAATTCAAAACACACAGATTTTAACAGCCGATAAACTAACGCCAATGGAAAAATCGTACATTCTCTAGTCAAAAATAACAATCTGATGTTAATCAATGACACTACCCAAACGAACACGTTTCATAACGTCTCACAGGACA
>NW_013882518.1:0-289 GCF_000517525.1 Limulus polyphemus
GTAAGGGGCCTGTAAACATTTTTGGTAAGTACCATTTAAAGGGCTTGGCATGGCCTGGTGGTTAGGGCACTTGACTCATAATCTGAGGGTTGCGGGCTCAATTCCCTTCACTGAATATGCTCGTCTTTTCTGCCTTGGGGTGTTAAAATCCTACTATTCGTTGGTAAAAACAGCTAATAAACAGTACCTACAGCACATTTTTAGGCTACTCTTATCCGACCAAATAGTGAATTTTACCACCACTTTTACAACGTACAAGAGTTTCTATTGATTTTTTTGGGATCGACGG
>NW_013882519.1:0-287 GCF_000517525.1 Limulus polyphemus
TGTTAGTTACAACATAGGAGTTACTTTCTGTGTTAGGCCTAGCATGGCCTGGTGATTACCTTCACACAAGTATAACAGATTTAGTTAACAAACATTTCATGCTGTTAGTTACAACATAGGAGTTACTTTCTGTGTTAGGCCTAGCGTGGCCTGGTGATTACCTTCACACACGTATAACAGATTTAAAAACTTAAGCTTCCTAGAATTTCACAACCTTAAAGCAAATTGAAAAAACAGTCACAAAATTAATGTTTTTTATATTTTACTCGTCTACCTCTGAAACACTA
>NW_013882520.1:0-289 GCF_000517525.1 Limulus polyphemus
CTTACTGCTAAAAAAATCATTTAACCCCTAACATTATTATTCCCCCAGTTTTTAAGCCCTTCCTAAAATACACAAAGACAACATTCCTTACAGACCTATAGTATCTAACATAGGCTCACCGTTACAAAATATTGCTAAATTCTTTGTGAAGGGATTAAACTCTCTACTTGAAACCAATCCCTATTCTCTGAAAAACTCTCTAGATTTTGTCAAAACTTCAAACTAAACCAAGAAGATATATTAGTATCTTTCGACATAAAATCTTTATTTACTTCAATACCTGTTCAAT
>NW_013882521.1:0-282 GCF_000517525.1 Limulus polyphemus
TAAGAAGACACAAGATTTAACAATATTGTGTACTGTCAATAAGAAGACACAAGATTTAACGATACTGTGTACTGTCAATAAAAAGACACAAGATTTAACGATACTGTGTACTTTCGATAAGTAGACACAAGATTTAACGATACTGTGTACTGTCAATAAGAAGACACAATATTTAACTATACTGTGTACTGTCAATAGGAAGACACAAGATTTAACAATACTGTGTACTCTCAATAAGAAGACACAAGATTTAACGATACCTTTTACTGTCAATAAGATGAC
>NW_013882522.1:0-285 GCF_000517525.1 Limulus polyphemus
GTTAGCGTCAGTACTGTCACGTAATCTAAATTTTCGAGAAACTCTCCAAACGCCTATAAAACTCGCCAAAAAACAGTATCTACTATTGGGTTGCTATAATTAGTGTGATATAAACTCCGTAAGCTATAACTGTGATTAACGCTTATTAATCGAGAAACTTCAGATATTTGACCAGGATCGTTTATAAATTTCGAACATTACAAACCATTTAACTTCAGTGGATTCATATCGTACATTAGTACTTTTACGACAACATTACCTAACGTCACCGGTAGGAAAAATCGG
>NW_013882523.1:0-286 GCF_000517525.1 Limulus polyphemus
GGCCATTGCATCCTGCATGGGTAGAGGGGTGTGCTTGCTTCACTTGTATCTTAAGTTGTGGACTGTCCAAGGCATCTACGAACTGATCCCTCAGCAACAACTTGAGGAGATCAGGTGGTGCAATTGGGTAGGCCTTGTGTGCCATGCTTTTCAAGTCCTGTGCCAGCTCTTGCAGGCTCTCCTCTTTAGCCCGAACTCTCGTCCTAAACCTAGCCCTGTAGACTTCTGACTGGTTTTGGGTTCCGTACCTGAGTTCTAGAGCCGCTACCAGTGCTCTATAGTTGTG
>NW_013882524.1:0-290 GCF_000517525.1 Limulus polyphemus
ACACAGTATTGCTAAATCGTGTGTCTTCTTATTGACAGTACACAGTATCGTTAAATCTTGTGTCTTCTTATTGACAGTACACAGTATCGTTAAATCTTGTGTCTTCTTGATTGACAGTACACAGTATCGTTAAATCTTGTGGTTTCTTATTGACAGGACACATTATTGTTAAATCTTGTGTTTTCTTACTGACAGTACACATTATCGTTGAATATTGTCTCTTCTTATTGACAGTACACAGTATCGTTAAATCTTGTGTCTTCTTATTGACAGTACACAGTATTGTTAAA
>NW_013882525.1:0-288 GCF_000517525.1 Limulus polyphemus
AATCTTGTGTCTTCTTATCGACAGTACACAGTATAGTTAAATTTTGTGTCTGCTTATTGACAGTACACAGTATCGTTAAATCATATGTATTCTTATTCAAAGTACACAGTATCGTTGAATCTTGTGTCTTCTTATTGACAGTACACAGTATTGTTAAATCTTGTGTGTTCTTTATGATAGTACACAGTATTTATAAATCTTGTGTCTTCTTATTGATAGTACACAGTATTTATAAATCTTGTGTCTTCTTATTGAGAGTACACAGTATAGTTAAATCTTGTGTCTTCT
>NW_013882526.1:0-288 GCF_000517525.1 Limulus polyphemus
CTCTATGCGAATATGAAACGCCAAAAAACAATGGCTCAGTCACAGATAAAAACCAATTCCGACCCCAAAACCTGGACTCCATCCACAGAAAGTGATGCTTTGTATTTGGTGGGACATCAAAGGAGTAATTCATTTCGAACTCTTAAATCTACAACGAACTGTCAATGCAAAGATCTATAGTCAGCAACTTGAACGTTTAAATCAAGCCCTTCATCAGAAACACCCTTCACTCATGAATCGGAAAGGTGTTCTTCTTCTCCATCACAATGCATATCCACATGTGGTCAC
>NW_013882527.1:0-289 GCF_000517525.1 Limulus polyphemus
CCTAGGGTTAGACCGTTAGATAACAGGCGTGACTGTCGTAAGGAGAAGAGGCAATGACGTCATAGTTCCATGAAGTTGCCCCACAGGGTATCTTAGGGGAGCATTAACATCATGGTTCCATAAAAGAGGGCGTGTTTGTAGGTGACATCGCAAGTAAATCATCATCAGATATCTCAACATGTAATTACGTCATCAACAGTTTAGTTTTCACTTCTATAGGTAACTATATATAATAAAAGTTATTTAATAGTTTACATGTAAAACAGATATTTGAACAAGACAGTTAATA
>NW_013882528.1:0-288 GCF_000517525.1 Limulus polyphemus
AAGGCATGACCAGTGTCATTTCCATGTCAGAGTCGGTCAACATGAAGGCGTGACCAGTATGACTTCCATGTCAGAGTCGGTCAACATGAGGGCATGACCAGTGTGACTTCCATGTCAGAGTCGGTCAACATGAAGGCATGACCAGTGTCATTTCCATATCAGAGTCGGTCAACATGAAGGCATGACCAGTGTCATTTCCATATCAGAGTCGGTCAACATGAAGGCATGACCAGTGTGACTTCCATGTCAGAGTCGGTCCACATGAAGGCATGACCAGTATGACTTCCA
>NW_013882529.1:0-284 GCF_000517525.1 Limulus polyphemus
GTAGTAGTGGAAATATAAATCAAATACTAAATTCTTTTACCAGATTTTAACCAGTTATTTAATCGTTATCTATTTTGTTTTAAACTTTTATACACTTAAGTATGATAATACCAATGAATCTAGTTTTATGTATGATAATACCAATGAATATAGTTTTATGTATGATAATACCAGTGAATATACGCTTATGTATGATAATACCAATTAATATACTTTTATGTATGATAATACCAATTAATATACTTTTATGTATGATAATACCAAATGTAGATATTATTTTATTC
>NW_013882530.1:0-581 GCF_000517525.1 Limulus polyphemus
AACGGATAGGTCCATGTTATCGATAAGAATTACCCTTAACATAACGGACAGGTCCATGTTATCAATAATAATTACATTTAACATAACGGACAGGTCCATGTTATCGTTAAGAATTACATTTAACATAACGGATAGGTCCATGTTATCATTAAGAATTACATTTAGCATAACGGATAGGTCCATGTTATCAATAAGAATTACCCTTAATATAACGGATAGGTCCATGTTATCGATAAGAATTACATTTAACATAACGGACAGGTCCATGTTATTGATAAGAATTACCCTTAACTATAACGGACAGGTCCATGTTATCAATAAGAATTACCCTTAACATAACGGATAGGTCCATGTTATCAATAAGAATTACCCTTAACATAACGGATAGGTCCATGTTATCAATAAGAATTACCCTTAACATAACGGATAGGTCCATGTTATCATAAGAATTACCCTTAACATAACGGACAGGTCCATGTTATCAATAAGAATTACCCTTAACATAACTTATAGGTCCATGTTATCAATAATAATTACCCTTAACATAACGGATAGGTCCATGTTATCAATAAGAATTACCC
>NW_013882531.1:0-289 GCF_000517525.1 Limulus polyphemus
ATAAACTGAGTGAGCTACAAGCAGCATTTTCTATGAATTCTTCACATTATTCCCATTGTCTAAGAAGTGAAGTTCGACAAGGAACACCTGGTAAAGAAATATCAATAAAAGATATTCCATATTACAAGCAAATGGTTTCCTTTGTGTCAATAGTGACTGCAAACATTTGCAAAATTATTTTCCCAGCAGATCCAAATCAACTTATGGACATGCTTATCGATTACCAAAAATGCATTATTAAGAGTGAGATGATGTCCAGCTTAAACCTTTGTCATGACATTTGCAGAAT